>NW_024879848.1:37500-61649 GCF_900700415.2 Clupea harengus | reverse complement strand
TCGTGAGTGCAATGTGTGTTTGGAATAGAAGTGAAGAAAGAAAGAGAGAGAGAGAGAAAGAGAGAGAGAAGAGAGAGAGAGAGAGAGAGAGAGAAAGAGAGAGGAGAGAAGAGTGCGGTGAATGTTGACTCGTCAGATGCCAATTAAAACGCCTTGCGCGATCATCAGCAGAAAGTACGCCTCACCTGAGTGTGTGTGTGTGTGTGTGTGTGTGTGTGTGTTTGCGCGTGTGTGAGGGAGACACTCACGTTGTCTGCAGAGCCTTATGTCGCCGATGAGACCGCTACCGCAGGATGGGGTGCAAGCTGCAGCTTGTGTCCGTGCTCCTGTCGTCGCCTCTCCGTATCTCCTCTTATCTGACACCAGTGCGTTAGCCCTCTGTCTCCGCTGTCTCCCGTTTCTCCGCTGTCTCGCGTGTTTCCGCGTCTCCCAGACTACCGGTCCGTTGCCTGTGAGCGCTGCATTCCGCCGCCAGCACCAGACTGGCTAACCTGCGCGTGCCTTACTGCGCGCGCGCACCCGCGCTGTCTGCAACATCCTCGTGCAGGTTGTAACGTGTGCGCGTGACGCGTCACACCGCTCATCCCCTAGCCGCGCACCCACACACACACACACACACACACCGGTCTGTCAGAGATCCACGCGGCCATGGGATAGGCTACGCCACTGTTTTGCAACGTAGCCCAACTGTACATGAGTGAACCGTCCTGCTGTGTTTTGGTCGGTGTGACAAAGTGTAAACACACACACACACACACACACATGTAACGGAGGTCAGGCAGACTGATGGACACTGCGGTGATTTTGTTATTTTATTCTGAATTAATTACACAAAAATACAAAAGCCGTTGACATACGCAGGATCGCAGACAGGCATACTCCTTCTGTCTCCTTTGCTTTATAACTGTGCAGATCGTGCTTACATCAACAGTTTTTGTATTTTTATGTCATTCAGGTATGTTGCCCCAAGACTAAAATGCATATGTTATATGAATAGAATAGAATATATTTATTTGTCATTGCACAAGTACAACGAAATTAAGGTAGCAGCTCTCAGACACAAAAACAATAGAACTATAGATTGAACATATATATATATATATATAATAATAATATAATAATATATATATACATATACACATTTACACTATAAAAACACAAGACATATAGCACAACAGAGAGACAATATATGTGCATAGATTTAGATTTTTCGTGCACTGGTTTATTTTACTGTGATTTACTTGTGTTGGTAAAATGAAATAACATCAAATACATTCGTTTCAATAGGTAGTCAGTAGTCACTGTTAGCAGTAATATGTTGGCACTCTGAGATTCTTTTGAATGAAGAGTGCATTACAAATAAAATAAATTATTATTATTATTATTATTATTAGCTACAGAACGTGGGGAATGGAATGTTAATCTAGAACGAAGAGCCTAAATAGAATGAGTAGCATAATGAGCATTCCAAAACAGATAAGAATTGCATCTACAATGTTCTTATTAGTAAGATAAGATAAGATAAACTTGTATTAATCCCGTTAGGGAAATCCAGGTGTCATGGAAGCAAGATTTATGAAGTGAATAGGAATCAGACGTACAACAAAAAATAAGAATAAGAACCACATTAGGCCACACATCAGCATTCTGTTCAAAGATATTAATAATACAAGTTTAAACAATCAGTACATTCAATAGCTGTCAAATTAAACAATACATTTAATGCATGAAAACTTCCTAGCGAACTTTACAGCTAATTAGTGTCTATATACAGAACCTCGTGGTCGGGTGAAAAACATAAATAAATAAATAAATAGACTGTACCACACAACCAACACATACTAACATACAAAAAACATGTAATACATCGAAGTTTTCTACATTCATTATTTATTTTATTTTTTTGTAAGTTCATGAATTGTGAGGGGCATTTTGTACAGTAGACGTATCGCAGACAGCCAGGCGGTACGCTTCTGGTCACCATGGTAACAACACCACACGGCTACATAAACTGCAGACCTGCAGTACACCACATCTCCAAAGGGGGCACTAAAAACACCAACACTGCCTAAACCTGCTCTATTATGGCGAAACTCTCAGATGTGTGTGTGTGTGTGTGTGTGTGTGTGTGTGTGTGTGTGTGTGTGGTGTGTGTGTGTGGTGTGGTGTGTGTGTGTGTGTGTGTGTGTGTGGTGTGTGTGTGTCAGTATGGGAGTGTGTGTGTGTGTGTGTGTGTGTGTGCCTAAACCTGCTCTATTATGGCGAAACTCATATTATTGTCAAACTACATGTTTTACTAAAGAACATGGATTCTGTGTTATCTATCAAATCAAATCAAATCAAATCAAATCAAACTTTATTTGTACGGTGCATTTCATACAAGGAGGTAACACAATGCGCCTCACAGTAGGAAAGAAAGGGGGGGGGGGGTACAAACACTTGTAAAAACACACAGATTTTCTAGAGATAAATAAATAAAATAAAGGTACAAACACTTGAAAAGAGACAGAAATAAGTAAATAAATAAATGTTCCATAAATGTTAAATACATTTTACAGTGAGTGATAAGCGAGATCAAAGAGGTATGTCTTAAGTGCATGTTTAAAGGTTTCAACCGTTTCGGCCATTCTTAGGTATTCTGGCAGAGTGTTCCAAAGGTTGGGGGCATAGAAACTAAAAGCTGCTTCCCCATGTCTCTTTGTCCTGGCTTTTGGAACTGTTAGAAGTTCAGTGCCGGAGGACCTCAGGGATCTACTGGGTGTGTACCTTGAGAGCATGTCTGTTATATATTCAGGTGCATGACTATGGAGTGATTTATAGACTAGTAGGAGAACCTTGAAATCTATTCTAAAACTAACAGGTAGCCAGTGCAGTGATTTTAATACTGGTGTGATGTGCGCTCTCCGTCTTGTTTTAGTGAGGACTCGCGCTGCTGCATTCTGTATTGTTTGTAGTTGACTAATGGCTTTTTTTGGTAGACCAGACAAAAGCGAGTTACAGTAGTCTAGCCTGCTCGTGATAAACGCGTGCATCAGTCTTTCGGTGTCAGCCTGAGCGAGAAACGGTTGCACCTTAGCAATGTTTCTTAAGTGATAAAAAGATGTTTTAATTATATTTTTGATATGGGTTTCAAAATTGAGATCTGAGTCAAGTATGACGCCTAGGTTTCTGGCTTGGTGCTTGGTGTTAAGTGCTAGTGTTTTTAAGTGTGCAGATAGTTTCTCTCTTTCGTTTTTTCACCAATGACTAATACCTGTTTTAATCTTGTTTAGCTGGAGAAGTTTTGTGACATCCATACATTTATATCAGAAATGCAATTTACCAAACAATCAACAGAGCTGCAGTTGTTGGGTGTTACAGAAATATAGAGCTGGGTGTCATCTGCATAGCTATGATGGTAGTGTAATTAGGAGGCACAACATCGACTAAGGGGTAGCATGTATAGACTGAAAAGTAAGGGCCCTAAAATGGATCCTTGAGGGACCCCACAGGTCATACAAATGTTTTTTGAGCTGTGGTCTCCGAGGGCAACAAAGTATTCCCGGCCAGTTGGATAGGCTACCGGACCAGTGAGGCCAACCCAATTTTCAAGTCTATCAATAAGGATATCGTGATCAACAGTATCAAAAGCTGCGCTCAGATCCAGAAGGGCCAAGACAGATGTTTTTTTTGGAGTCAGCATTAATCCGGAGATCATTTACAACCTTGACTAATGCCGTTTGTGCTATGATTGGAACGAAAACCAGATTGGAAGGTGTCAAATGCACAGTTAGCATCTGATCTGATCTGTGTGTGTGTGTGTAACCTGCACCTCTCTCAGGTGTGTGTAACCTGCCTCTGTGTGTGTGTGTATAACCTGCACCTCTCTCAGGAACCTGCCTGTGTGTGTGTGTGTAACCTGCACCTCTCAGGTGTGTGTGTGTAACCTGCCTCTGTGTGTGTGTGTGTGTGTGTAACCTGCACCTCTCTCAGGTGTGTGTAACCTGCCTCTGTGTGTGTGTGTGTATAACCTGCACCTCTCTCAGGAACCTGCCTGTGTGTGTGTGTGTGTAACCTGCACCTCTCTCAGGTGTGTGTGTGTGTGTGAGACCTGCACCTCTCTCAGGTGTGTGTGTGTGTATAACTTGCACTTCTCAGGAACCTGTGTGTGTGTGGGGTTGGGCATTCAACAGTGTGTGTGTGTGGGCATTCAACAGTACTTAGGGGGGTTAGGGTCTACATTCATTCTCAAAGCCAAACTACCCATTTTGATCATTTAGAGATGTATTACATTTAATTACAGAATGTATTACACATTACAAACAGAGAGACAGATTTAAACTAGTGTGTGTGTGTGTGGGCATTTAATTACAGAATGTATTACACATTACAAACAGAGAGACAGATTTAAACTAGTGTGTGTGTGTGTGGGCATTTAATTACAGAATGTATTACACATTACAAACAGAGAGACAGATTTAAACTAGTGTGTGTGTGTGTGTGTGGGCATTTAATTACAAATGTATTACACATTACAAACAGAGAGACATATTTAAACTAGTGTTTCCCAACTTCCTGTTCCAACTGGCCAATCAGCTTTGCTCCATGCAACAATATGGTTTTCTGCCAAGAAAGGAGATCTGAGATCAGAGCGCATACACGCACTATACACGCACACACACGTGCACACACACACTATAAACGCGCACACACGTGCACACACACACTATAAACGCGCACACACACACTAAGAGATACACACACACAAGTGTATATATATATGTGCATCCAGGTAATTTCATCAGCAATCATGAGTGTGTGTAAGAGAGAGTGTGTGTGTATATGTGTGTGTGTGTTTGTGTAATAGTGTGTGTGTGTGTGTGTGTGTGTATGTGTAAGAGAGTGTGTGTGCGTGCGTGTGTGTATGTGTAAGAGAGTGTGTGTGCGTGCGTGTGTGTGTGTGAGCCTCAGACAGATATTTCTAATCACATGCTGCTATTGCAGCTCATACGAGGTGTCAGAAAAGTAAAGTCATCAACAGCTCAGTGTGTGTGTGTGTGTGTGTGTGTGTGAAAGTGTGTGTGTGTGTGTAATAGTGTGTGTAATAGTGTGTGTGTGTGTTAATAGTGTGTGTGTGTGTAAGTGTGTGTGTGTGTGTGTGTGTGTGTGTGTGTGTGTAAGTGTGTGTGTGTACATTAAAAGTACTTACTTCAAGACACTGGTAAAGGTCCACAACGACTGAACCATCTGTTGGACAAACACACACACACAGTTAGCAAAGCCACACACACAATAACAGTTAGCATGAGTGTGTGTGTGTGTAAGAGCGTGTGTGTGTGTGTGTGTGTGTGTAATTGTGTGTGTGTGTGTGTAAAATAGTGTGTGTGTGTGTGTGTGTAAGAGTGTGTGTGTGTGTGTGTGTGTGTAAGAGTGTGTGTAATAGTGTGTGCGTGTGTGTAAGAGTGTGTGTGTGTAAGAGAGTGTGTGTAATAGTGTGTGTGTGTAATAGTATGTGTGTGTGTGTGTGTAAGTGTGCAAGAGAGTGTGAGAGCCTCAGACAGATATTTCTAATCACATGCTGCTTCTGCAGCTCATACGAGGTGTCAGAAAAGTAAAGTCATCAACAGCTCTGTGTGTGTGTGTGTGTGTGTGTGTGTGTGTGTGTGTGTGTGTGTGTGTGTGTGTGTAATAGTGTGTGAGTGTGTAAGAGAGAGAGTGTGTGTTAGATTTTAGATTTTTTTTTAAAAGTTACTGAGAACTAGACACAATGTAGAAACCCCGTTAAAAAAAACACATCTGAGGGGATTTGCGTCGTGTCTGAGCCAGCTATCTAATGTTAGCATGCTACTACTACCCACAGGGTGTCTGAGCCAGCTATCTAATGTCAGCATGCTACTAACCTACAAGGTGTCTGAGCCAGCTATCTAATGTTAGCATGCTACTAACCTACAAGGTAAACAGCATGGGTTGGACCAATCACAGCCCTTCGGTCTCCGTGGGTTGGACCAATCACAGCCCTTCGGTCTCCGTGGGTTGGACCAATCACAGCCCTTCGGTCCCCGTGGGTTGGACCAATCACAGCCCTTCGGTCCCCGTGGGTTGGACCAATCACAGCCCTTCGGTCCCCGTGGGTTGGACCAATCACAGCCCTTCGGTCTCCGTGGGCCCTCCTTCATTTCGACGGATGGGATGCGCACGTCAGGCCACGGAGAGGTGATCGGAGTGATCGGCTGTTGAACAAACACACACACACACACACACAGTTAGCAAAGCCACACACACATTAACAGTTAGCGTGTGTGTATGTGTAACAGAGTGTGTGTGTGTGTGTGTGTGTGTAATAGTGGGAGTGTGTGAGTGGGAGTGTGAGTGTGTGAGTGTGTGAGCCTCAGACAGATATTTCTAATCACATGCTGCGTCCGCAGCTCATACGAGGTGTCAGAAAAGTAAAGTCATCAACAGCTCAGTGTGTGTGTGTGTGTGTGTGTGTAAGAGTGTGAGGACTTTACACTGCACGCCATGACCGCATTGTTGACCTCATTTCTAGTACTGTTAAGGGAGTATTCCCCCCAAATGTGTCAATATACAAACACTCCTGTATAATGCCAGATTGGTTTAACAGCTCTGATGATGTGTTCTGCAACATCCCTAACACCCCTGATGTTGTTTTCTTGGACAAGGTTAAAATGGAGGTAGTAGTCCTTGAGGTAGCCTGTGTCTATGACCTCTATATGGACATAGCCTTCCTTGACAAGTTGACCAAATACCAGCCCATGGTTGCTAAGATGAGACCTAGGCTATACGTGTGTGTGTGTGTGTGTGTGTGTGTGTGTGTGTATTCTGTATCAGCTGTTATAGGTAGTCTTGCTGTTTGGCGTAGGAGATGTTTCTTGTACCCATGAGTCACTAAGCTGTATTCAACCTCTGAGAAATGTTTGAATCCTTTCTGTACAGAATATGATGGTGGATTCAAATAAATAATTTAAATGTGTGTGCGTAAGAGTGTGTGTGTGTGTGTGTGTGTGTGCGTAAGAGTGTGTGTGTGTGTGTGCGCGTAAGAGTGTGTGTGTGTGTGCGTAAGAGTGTGTGTGTACACTGAAGTACTTACTTCAAGACACTGAGTTACAGGTCCACAACGACTGAGCCATCTGTTGAACAAACACACACACACAGTTAGCAAAGTCACACACACACAATAACAGTCAGCATGAAGGCTATGAGTGTGTGTGTGTGTGTAATAGTGTGTAATAGTGTGTGTGTGTGTGTGTGTGTGTAATAGAGTGTGTGTGTGTGTGTGTGTGAGCCTCAGACAGATATTTCTAATCACATGCTGCTATTGCAGCTCATACGAGGTGTCAGAAAAGTAAAGTCATCAACAGCTCAGTGTGTGTGTGTGTGTGTGTGTGTGTGTATGTGTGTCTACAGTACTTACTTCAAGGCACTGAGTTAAAGGTCCACAACGACTGAACCATCTGTTGGACAAACACACACACAGTTAGCAAAGTCACACACACAATAACAGTTGACATGAAGGCAATGAGTGTGTGTGTGTAAGAGAGAGTGTGTGTGTGTTTGAGCCTCAGACAGATATTTCTAATCACATGCTGCGTCCGCAGCTCATACGAGGTGTCAGAAAAGTAAAGTCATCAACAGCTCAGTGTGTGTGTGTGTGTGTGTGTGTGTGTGGGTGCCCTTGTCTTTTGTTGTTTGCTCACTGCTCAGTTTTGCGTAGTCCTACTCCAAGAAACCTAATTAATAAATCACCAATGAGGCTTTTCCCCAAACTGTAAATATGCATTACATGTGAAACTAACTCCGCCAGACCACGGACCCAGAGACATGAGAAGCTAAGTAAGGTTATTATATGTTATTACATGTAAATTATGTTCAGAGTACTTGTACAGAGTGTATGTCATGTTATGTTATGTTATGTTTGCTATGTTATGCTATGGTAGGTTGTTGTGCGGTGCCTTGTCCTAAGAATTTCAGTGCCCAGTCTGACCCTGTGTCATTCTGTGCATCTGACAATAAAAGACTTGTAACCCCGACGGTATCAGAGACATGTGAAGCTAACCGCGACCCAGAGACATGTGAAGTGTGTGTGTGTGTGTGTGTGTGTATGTAAGAGTGTGAGTGTGTGTGTGTGTGTGTGTAACCCCGACGGTATCAGAGACATGTGAAGCTAAGAAGCTAACCCCGACCACCCAGAGACATGTGAAGCTAACCGCGACCCAGAGACATGTGAAGTGTGTGTGTGTGTGTGTGTGTGTGGTGTGTATGTAAGAGTGTGAGTGTGTGTGTAAGAGTGTGTGTGTGTGTGTAACCCCGACAGGCCCAGAGACATGTGAAGCTAAGAAGCTAACCCAGAGACATGTGAAGCTAAGAAGCTAACCCAGAGACATGTGAAGCTAAGAAGCTAACCCCGACAGGCCCAGAGACGTGTAAATTAAAGTACTTACTTCAAGACACTGAGTTAAAAGTCCACAACGACTGAGCCATCTGTTGAACAAACACACACACACAGTTAGCAAAGCCACACACACAATAACAGTTAAAGTGGCTATGAGTGCGTGTGTGTGTGTGTGTGCATGTGTGTAATAGTGTGTGTGTGTGTGTGTAAGAGTGTGTGTGTGTGTAATAGTGTGTGTGTGAGCCTCAGACAGATATTTCTAATCACATGCTGCGTCTGCAGCTCATACGAGGTGTCAGAAAAGTAAAGTCATCAACAGCTCAGTGTGTGTGTGTGTGTGTGTCTGTGAGAGAGTGGGAGTAAGGGTGTGTGTCTGTGTGTCTGTGTGTAAAAAAAAAGTGTGTTTGTGCCCTTGTCTTTTGTTGTTTGCTCACTGCTCAGTTTCCCGTAGTCCTACTCCAAGAAACCCTAATCAATATTGTCTGTAATCACCAATGTAAATATGCATGACATGTGAAGCTAACTCCGACGGGCACACTGCACATTCACTTTTGCACTCCTGCCCTGCTTTTTGTATTGTAGTACTTATTGTGTTTGTATGTTTTATGTTCACTGTAAGCACCTATACACACCAGAACAAATTCCAGGTAGGTTGTAAACCTACTTGGGCAATAAATACTATTCTGAGACATGTGAAGCTAACGCCGACGAGGCACTGGTGGTCCCAAGATGGCTAAACACAAGGAACGTTGCAAAGCCACGCGGTCTCTGGACTTGACGTTAGTAACATAATGTTGAGCACTGACCCAGGCTTGCGCGCCACGAAACGGCGTTAACAGACAAGAGGTAAGTAATGAAACTAACTCTACGAGCTGTACACGGAGGGAAGTAATAAAACTAAGTCTGTAGACGATCGCAAACAATCACGTTTCTACCACCAACTTTTGAACACTTTGACACAAGTTCACTTCCGTGACCCAGCCAGCTAGACTAGGCTACAATAACGGTGAAACAAATTCGCTTTACGAAACCTGACAATGACGTCCATCATCCCCTCAATCAAAGCACAGAACGAACCGCGTTTAACAACACCTGCACTTTACATATACTATACATATACTTATCATACCTACACTTCTAACTTCCAATTGCTGCTTTTCTTGTCCCAATTACTGTTCATACTGCGAATCTATTTTTCTTACTGTACATATCTATTTATTCACTTATTACACTTTACATATGCACTTTTTTTGCTATTTTGCACTTCTGGTTGGATGCTAAACTGCATTTCGTTGCCTCGGTACTTGTACTCTGTGCAAATGGACAATAAAGTTGAATCTAAAAAAAAAAAATGCGTGACTTACCAGGACGGCTTGAGCACCACGAAGGCTGCACATCTCTCTGCACGGTAGACACATCTCTCTGCACGGTAGACACATCCATCTGCCCGGTAGACACACGAGGTAGTTCACGTTCAGCGGCGATCCAGCTAAAGACTGAGCAACAGGCGCGCGGCTGCATTTCGTGTGAGCGCTAGCTGCAGAGGTGCCGCATGCATTATGGGATTTGTTGGTGCATTTCTTGGTCTTCATGTCCTACTGGATCTGCTACAAACCACAAATCCCAGAGTGCAAAGCTTGGTGACGACTTCGTGGACCAGATGCGTTGTTACCTTTTAGTGTTAGTGCATATTAAAACGTCCTGCTTCCAAAGAAAACATCTCTTTTTTGCATTAATCGGGTTAGGTAATGGTTTCAAATATTATCGGCGAAATAGTGAGGCAGTAGAAAAACCCAGGCCAAACGATTTTGGTGGAGTTAAATTGTAGTTATGTAGTTTTTAGTGTTCGCCATTTTAACAACTCCCTGCTTCCAATTGTAGTTATCCGTCGGTCTTTTATAACGAATTCTTGTCTTGTCTCGTAAAATGAAGATGTTGGTGTATGTAGAAATAACGTCGCCAGGATTGAAACCGGGAAGTGGGTACTTTACTCCGGTCTCTGGTTGGTTAAAACATAGACATATATATAGTGTGTGTGTGTGTGTGTGTGTGTGTGTGTGTGTGTGTGTGTGTGTGTGTGTAAAGACGTAATTTCCTAGACCCAATGAGGGAATAGGGCGTCTGGAAGGTTTGTGTGGATTCGTCTCTTCTTTGCTTTGCCTGAAAACATCTTTCTTATTATGTTCATGTATTACCTCAGTACAAGTGACTACTACCCAGTTACAAAAACAAGTCTAAAGTGAAGAATATAAAGTTTTAAACACCACATGAAACATAAAAACACGTAGAGAACATGAACATACCTGGCTGCTTAGAAGTGGCTACTCACACGGATGTGTGGGAGATCTGAACTGCAGAATGCTCCAAGTTCTTTGACTGCCTTACCCTTAAGTACACATTTTAGTCCTGCATCTGGCCTAATAATTACCCCCATAGGTAAGAGGTTTCTCGAGATGAGAATCACACATTAACAACTAAATGGAGGGAGTTCTCACCCAAATTTGAGGTGACCCCCCCTCCAAAGAGAGATACCTTTGCACTCTCACAGAGACCAGAATTATCACACATAGGTTTGAGATAAGAGACTCAGCAGGGGGTGGGAAAATCAACAATTGGGACAGTGCATCTCTGAAATATTTGTTCGGGCCACCATACACCAACACTCCAATTGATTGGAGGAAATGCACTTTGGAGCAGGACAGAGTCTGTGACGTTGGAAAGTCCAAGATGGCAGCATGTTAGTCCACGTCAGTGTTTAGTGTCGTTTGTTTTGTTTTTGTACAACTTGTATTATTCCCTTAACACTCATACTGAAGTAAATCAAAGTATCTACATAGTACAAATGAAAACTACAAGAAGATATCTTTTTCTGGATCTTCTAAGTAGGATTGTGGACTGCTCCGTGCGTTCTGAGTCTGTCTCTCCAATTCTTCTGGGTCTCGGGGATTTTCTGGGTTTCGGTCTCTGCCTGCCTGGCCTTTCCACCTGGCCACACTCCGGCATCCATTCCTCTGTCCCCGTATCCACGGCTCTACCTGCGGCCTGCTGTGCACGCACGTTCACGCGTACAATCTTTGGACAGAGTCAATGGCGTTTCTCGTGACTTTACTTTGCGCGTTGTCTGTGTGGGACTTACGAGCAAGCGATCGTTCCTGGGTGAGTACATCGAACAATGTGTATTGCCCGATGGACATTTCTTATGGATGCACTTGCTCTATGGCTGTCGAACAATCCGTGCAAACCCCGAAGCAGTTGGCACAGGACATGAACTTAGCATGGAATTTACTCAGAAGCTTACCCCGCCTTCAAAGCCTTCTGACTTTATATATATTAACTTTGCGTTCAATGAGAGGATCGCGTTCGGATTTTATCGTATCAAATGTCGAAGGAATTGTCATGTAATGTTGTTAAAACAGAGATGGTTGATTGTTTTACTATTACTCATATCTGGTAACGTGCAAACCTAACCCAGGGCCGGAGTTGCAGTGGTATTCAGATGCCGTCTGATTGTAAATCTCTGTCTGGTCTAAATATTATTCACCTCAATGTGCGCAGCTTGCTATCCAAAATGGATATGATTAGTATATGGGTTAAATCAACAGATGCAGACATTGTTGTAATATCCGAAACTTGGCTAACAAATCAGTTTAATTGATAAAGATATTAACATGGATGGATAATAATATTGTTTGTGCGGACAGACCCACGAAAGGTGGCGGTGTTGCTATTTATGTCAAATCAAAATTTCACGTCAGGGTAGTTCTGTCTGAATCAATCAGCAAGCAATTGGAATTTCTGGCAGTGAATGTGGAAATTGTAAAGGGCCTCTGTATAACTGTTGTTGGGTGTTATAGGCCTCCATCTGCCTTAAACGATGCATTGCAGGTCTTTGATGCACCTTTTGTCCAGACTAAATTATAGCGAAATTGTTTTAGCTGGTGATCTTAATTGGGATTGCTTAAGCCGGTATCTGATGATTTTAAATCTTTCTGTGATTCTGTCAATCTTACCCAGTTGATTAATTCACCCACTCGTCCAAATCTTAAATGCCCTGAGAAGTCCACCTTAATTGATTTGATTCTGACAAATGTTCCTCATAAATTCTCAGCTGTTGGCGTCTTTTGCAATGACTTAAGTGACCATTGTGTTGTTGCTGCTATCAGGAACACTAAGGTCCCGAAATTAAAACCACGCGTCATTTGTAAGAGGAATCTCAAACATTTTAACGAACAGGGGTTTTATCATGACTTGTTTAATTTCAACTGGAGTAGAATAGAGCTAATCCCCGATGTGGAGACAGCCTGGACTTTCTTTAATGATGGTTTTATGCAAATCGTAAACACACATGCCCCATTCAAGAGATACAGGGTAAAAGGGCGTGATAACCCGTGGTTTTCCTCTGAGCTAGCAGATACTATTCACGAGCGTAACTTGGCTTGGGCTAAGGCAAGGACAACAGGTTCTACCGCTGATTGGCTGGTTTTTAAACAACTAAGAAACAAATGTTCCTCTTTTATCAAAAAAGCCAAATCAGAATATTATTTGTCTGTCACTACTGAAAATCTTAATGACCCTAGGAGATTTTGGAAAACCATAAAATCCATTTCTGTGAGCAAGAACTCTCAAACTATACCGACCTGTGTTATGAAAGATTCGGTTGCTGTCTATGACAAAATGGAGATACTTAATTGTTTTAACGAGCATTTTATATCTTCTGGCTCTCTATTTGACTCTGCTTGTTCTGCGTCTGTGAAACCCTGTACTGACATGCCAGTGTATACTGGTCAGTCCTTTAACTTCATACCATTCTCTGTTCAGGAAGTTCATAAAGCCCTAAAAACATTAGATCCTAGAAAACCCTCAGGACCTGATTTTATTGATCCTTACTTTTTGCAATTGGCAGCTGATTTGTAGCAGGGCCTCTTGCTTATCTTTTTAAACCTTACAGTGGAGAATAAGGAAATTCCTAGGATATGGAAATCTGCTTTTGTTCTCCCTTATTAAAAGGGGGTGAATTCAGCTATTTTAAACAACTATAGGCCAATATCTAATTTATCAGTACTTGCTAAAACTCTTGAAACTCCTGTGAGTGTTCAATTAAAGGAGTTTCTATACACAAGTGACATTTTGTCAACATATCAATCAGGTTTTAGGAAAAAACATAGTACCATCACAGCTGGCACTGAAGGTAATAAATGACATTTCTGTTGCACTGGACAAGAAACAACATTGTGTATCACTCTTTATTGATCTGTCCAAAGCGTTCGACACAGTTGATCATGATGTTTTAAAACTTAGACTTCTTAACTCAGGACTCTCGGAGCAAGCAGTCGCTTGGTTTTCGAACTACCTTAGTAATAGGTCTCAGTGCATTAAACATGATGGTTTATGTTCTGATATTGCATCTATCTACAAGGGTGTTCCACAGGGCTCTGTATTAGGTCCACTTTTATTCACTATTTATATTAATAATCTTGGTCAAAACGTGTCAGATGCAAATTTTCATTTTTATGCTGATGACACTGTTATATACTGCTGTGCGTCAACTCTTGCAAAGGCCACTGAATACTTGCAGAATGCTTTTATTGTTTTCCAAAATACCTTACTTCAGCTGAAACTCGTCCTAAATGCAGAGAAAACTAAATGTATGTTGTTTACCAACACTAGGAACAGGCCTAAAAATATCCCTTCTGTTGTCACTCTTGAGGGAAGTGATATAGAGATTGTAAACTCTTATAAATACCTGGGTATTTTGATTGATGACTCCCTCACTTTTAAGCCACATGTTCTGTACCTGGTGAAAAAGCTGAGGCTAAAACTGGGTTTTTATTTTCGAAACAAGTTGTGCTTTTCTTTTAATGTAGAAAAGAAACTTGTTGCCGCCACTTTTTTATCTGTGCTAGATTATGGTGACCCATTGTATATGCACACCTGCATAGGCAATCGGACGCAAGCTTCCCTGTACTTCCTGAAGAGTCATTCCACGCCAAACGTGACAATTCTCACAAATCAATTCAACTCGACCATCTCAGATTTGGCTGAAAAAGTTCAAGGTTGTTCATACACTTCTTAATAGGTATAGTCCCCAATATTAGCTCTCTACTCCCAATAGTTTTGTCACAAAAAGATGTTTTAGGTGGGAGGGGGTGCCTGTACTTAGGACGCTTTTTTTAGCAGCGTGTTCTGAAGAGCCATTTTCAAATTGCAATTACTAGAAAAGTGTTTAGGCTAGCTCCTTCAAACTTTCTAGGCTTAAAATCTGATACCATTACTTGAAGAATATGGACTTCTAATGGTGTGGCTTGGGTATATCATAGTATTCGGGGTGCTTGAATTGGCTCGAAAATTTTACACTACGCTCTGTTGTAGCATCTTTGAAGGCCTGTGGAAAGCTCAATGTTAAAGCTAGAGACTTGATATTATACACAGACCTTCCTATGTATGCTCCGTATATTGTATTAAAATACGGTTCCTATGTGATGAATGGTCTGGAAGATATTAAAGCTTAAAAATGGATGAAAACCCATTTTGTGCAATGTTTGGCATGCTATAGCAAAAAAAATGACAGCATTTATCAACATGAAACTAATTGTTTTGGAAAGATTAGATATTTGTTCTCAACATATCAAAAATTTGTGATGGTGTTCTGCCTCATTTTCTCAAAATAATCTTTTGAAAATATGGGATTTTTGTATACGCCCAGCATTCAATGGCCTATGGAAGCATATTCAAATGGTAACAAAAGGTACATTTATGACACAGAGCTTACTGCAGCGAACCCATTAAAGGCCACTGCCTAATCCTAGAGCAGCTAACCGTTTAAAGGCCGGTTAGCTGCTGTTAATCGGGGTCAGGGGTCACACAGAGCCGACACAGACACCTGGAACATAGTTTTTATTTTATATCGGTTGTCTTCCAGAGCATTTCATCAACATTGGATAGGCTACACACACACACACACACACACACACACACACACACACACACACACACACACACACACACACACACACACACACACCGACACACACACACACACACTCGCACTCGCACACACACACACACACACACTCACACTCACACACACACACACACACACACACACACAGTAAGTACTGACAGTGGGGGAGCACCAGAGGCGCTCAGGTGAAACCCTTAAAGGTCAAAGGTGAACCCTGACCCTAGACTAACACAGCACACACACACAAACATCCTACGCTACCATGACAACAACATTGTGCGGGGGCATCAGAAGGACTTTTGATTGGACTTTTCTGACTGTTTATACATTTGAAGAGGAATCGCACACACACACACACTCACACACACACACACACACACACACACACTCACACACAGAGAAAATGATTCACTCACATCAATGTACTTAAGATTTAAATGTGAAAGGGGTAAAGCCAAAGGCACAGGACAGATAGGACTGGTACATCAAAGGAGCTCCACAGGATTCCAACACACACACACACACACACACACACAGAAACACAAAGCAAACTATATTCTTAAGAACTTACAGGTTATCACTTGATCATTCATAACAAGGATAATTATATTATTTATTAAATATTATTATTAAATATTGTTCAGCGATGTTCTCGAACCTATCTGAGGCTGAGGCTCATTATTGTGTGTGTGTGTGTGTGACACAATAATAACACACACTTGTTATTGCACAAGCCCACCAGAAGGAGGCGCTACTCTCAGCAGGTCAGTAGGCTCAAGCAGCACACACACATACACATCCACACTTGGAGACTGAATCACACACACACACACACACACACACACACACACACACTCTGAAACTAAAACAACACACACACACACACACACACACATACACACACACACACACTCCGAAACTAAAACAACACACACACTCCCTCTCTCTCTCTCTCTCTCTCGCTGTCTCACTGTCTCACACACACCCAAAGGAGAACACACTGCATGAGATCTCACACACACACACACACACACACACACACACACACACACACACCCAAAGCATGGCTGGTGGTTAGTTGCCCTGGAAGAGGCATTGTGCTTTAGCTAATCTAACCCTCACCTAACCCTAACTAATCTATGCAGTTCATGAATCCATCCGGAGGAGTTAGCGCCCCCTGCAGGCCAGAGAAGGGAGAGCACGTCATGAATATCCAGTCTGCAACCATCCGGAGGAGTTAGCGCCCCAAACAGGCCAAATGAGAGAGAGCAGGTCGTGAATCCATCCGGAGAAGTTACCGCCCCAAACAGGCCAGAGAAGAGAGAGCAGGTTGTGAATCCATCCGGAGGAGTTATCGCCCCCTGCGGGCAATAGGAGTTAGCGCCCTCTGCAGCCAGGAGGACTTATCGCCCCAAACAGGCCAGAGGAGAGAGAGCAGGTTTGTGGAGGAAGATTGCCAAGAGAGCTACAGGTTTAAATCCTCATCACAGATCAGATTAGATGGGGCCAGATAACCCTAACCCCAGATTAAATAAACAGACGGTGGAGGCTAATCCCAACCCTACGGACGAGCAGTGGGTAGACTAACCCCTAAGAGTTGGATTTATTCTTTAAGAGGTGAGATTAAAACCCAATCCCCCAAAACCCAGTCTTAAACCCAGAATCCAATCTTAAACCCAGTCTTAAACATTTAAGACTGGGTTTAAGACTGGGTTTTGGGTTTAAGACTGGGTTTAAGACTGGGTTTTGGATTTAAGACTGGGTTTAAGACTGGGTTTTGGGTTTAAGATTGGGTTTAAGACTGGGTTAAAGACTGGATTTAAGACTGGGTTTTGGGTTTAAGATTGGGTTTAAGACTGGGTTTTGGGTTTAAATTTGGGTTTTGGGTTTAGGTTTGGGTTTGCTGTTACTTGTTTGCTGTTACATGTTGATGGGGATAGAACTGCATGGGCTAGAGCCATGGCAACCCAACAGATGTCAAAGGTCAGGATAGAGCCATAGCAACCCAACAGAGGTCAAAGGTCAGGATAGAGCTCTGGAATCCCAACCAACCCAAAGGTCAGGATTGATCACTTTCTAGAACATTTGGAAGTTTACTCAGGATCTCCAATCAGGTAACATGAGCTTCCGTCCAATCAGGTAACATGAGCTTCCGTCCAATCAGGTAACATGAGCTTCTGCTCCAATCAGGTAACATGAGCTTCTGCTCCAATCAGGTAACACGAGCTTCCGTCCGGTTACAGGAACTAACCAATCAGGTTACAGGAAGTTCAGCCCCTTCCTCGGATCGATCATCACCTGGGGGTTGAGGGTCAGATTTAGGGGTCAGATGATGAAGTAAGAAGCCTTCATCTGTTGATGATGGAATCATGAGGTCAGGCTTCCTCAGTGCTGGGCTCAGGAGGTCAGAGGTCAGGCTGAGAGAGCATTGTGGGTAGTGTAGTTTTAGTCCAACATGGCATCCAACTGGTCAGCGAGGTCAGAGGTCAAACTGAGCATTGTGGGTAGGGTAGTTTTAGTCTAACATGGCATCCAACTGGTCAGCGAGGTCAGAGGTCAAACTGAGCATTGTGGGTAGTGTAGTTTTAGTCCAACATGGCATCCAACTGGTCAGCGAGGTCATCGAACATGCTGCCGATGTCATCCAGTATGCTGACTGAAGCCTTCTCCTCCACATAACTACAGAGAGAGAGAGAGAGAGAGAGAGGGAGAGAGAGAGAGGGAGAGAGAGAGGGATAGAGAGGGAGGGAGAGAGAGAGAGAGGGAGAGGGAGGGAGGGAGAGAGAGAGAGAGGGAGAGAGAGAGAGGGAGGGAGAGAGAGAGAGAGGGACAGAGAGAGAGAGAGAGAGGGAGGAAGGGATAGAGAGGGAGGGTAGAGGGAGAGAGAGAGAGAGAAAGAGAGAGTGAGGGAGGGAGAGAGGGAGAGAGAGGGAGGAAGGGATAGAGGGAGAGAGAGAGAGAGAGGGAGGAAGGGATAGACAGAGGGAGAGAGGGAGGGAGAGAGAGAGAGGGAGGAAGGGATAGACAGAGGGAGGGAGGATAGAGGGAGAGAGAGAGAGGGAGAGATTGGGAGAGAGAGAAAGAGAGAGGGAGGGAGAGAGAGAAAGAGAGAGGGGTTCGGATGGATAGAGTGGGAGAGAGAGAGAGAAAGAGAGAGGGAGAGAGAGAGGGACGGTACAGTTACAGAAAGAATTAGATTACAGATACTTTTAGCAGAAATTGGGATTATTAACGGGATCACACATGATAGATTTTAAAATGCAGAACATTATACCATCATCCACATGAGCACTTTACAATACGTCACGAGAAGACAACAGAGAAAAGTCCATATGATGACCTCGAGTTCAATAAGTGCCCTAACCCTTTCCCTGGCTGGAAATATGGACACTATTTTGTCCTCAAAGCTGAAAGTGGGAAGAACATAACAGTGCAGTGCATCTTATGGCTCCCCGCGGTGAAAATACTGTCGTTGTCCAAGGACTCCACGTCAAATTGAATGAAGCATTTACAGCCGAGACCAACACTGCTAACGTCTACAGTTATCCAGTTAGCTAAGGTTAAAGGGTAAAGTTGGTTAGCTATATCCAGTTAGCTAAGGTTAAAGTTGGTTAGCTATATCCAGTTAGCTAAGGTTAAAGTTGGTCGTTTTGCTTGCCTACTAAGGTTATGAAAAAGGGGGACTGTGATAACTGGGATGATCGTGTGTGGATGAAACACAAGCCTCTGACCGAAATACTGTATGTTTGTGACAGTTTAATTGAAGTTGCAATGTTAAGTGTGAGTAACACCTGTTTTAGGAAAGCAAGTTTGGCTACATGTAAGTTAAATACGCACCGTTACCACGACTATCACTTAAACAACATTCAAGCAACATATTTAAACTATACTACTGTTTAGGTCCTAACCATAACCCTAACACTATATTCTAATTTGGAATCCTAACCCTAACACTATATTCTAATTTGGAACCCTAACCCTAACACTATATTCTAATTTGGAACCCGTAGGCCTACTGTCACTACTGTACTTGATAGTTTTCTTCTCTTCTCTTTGACATGAACTGAAATTGAGGTAATCCAAAAGTAACAGGAAAGTAATCCGATAATATTGTGATACTTGGATTAGGTTACTGAATTACATTTTTAACAGGTAATCAGTAATTGACCTATGGCTAAGCCCCGCCCCTCGGTAATCAGTAATTGACCTATGGCTAAGCCCCGCCCCTCGGTAATCAGTAATTGACCTATGGCTAAGCCCCGCCCCTCGGTAATCAGTAATTGACCTATGGCTAAGCCCCGCCCCTCGGTAATCAGTAATTGACCTATGGCTAAGCCCCGCCCCTCGGTGATCAGTAATTGACCTATGGCTAAGCCCCGCCCCTCGGTAATCAGTAATTGACCTATGGCTAAGCCCCGCCCCTCGAACGCAGACGAGCCAATCAGTAATTGACCTATGGCTAAGCCCCGCCCCTCGAACGCAGACGAGCCAATCAGTAATCAGTAATTGTATCGGAATACATTTTTAAAGTAACCCTCCCAATCGAACTCTACCCACTCACTTTGTCTCTTTCTTCCCCTCCTAGTCTAGTAGTCATGGCAACTAGACTATCATCCCCTCCTAGACTATCTTCCCCTCCTAGTCTAGTAGTCATGGCAACTAGTCTATCTTCCCCTCCTAGACTATCTTCCCCTCCTAGACTAGTAGTCATGGCAACTAGTCTATCTTCCCCTCCTAGACTATCATCCCCTCCTAGACTAGTAGTCATGGCAACTAGTCTATCTTCCCCTCCTAGACTATCTTCCCCTCCTAGACTAGTAGTCATGGCAACTAGTCTATCTTCCCCTCCTAGTCTAGACTATCATCTCCTAGACTAGTAGTCATGGCAACTAGACTATCATCCCCTCCTAGTCTAGTAGTCATGGCAACTAGACTATCATCCCCTCCTAGACTATCTTCCCCTCCTAGTCTAGTAGTCATGGCAACTAGTCTATCTTCCCCTCCTAGACTATCTTCCCCTCCTAGACTAGTAGTCATGGCAACTAGTCTATCTTCCCCTCCTAGACTATCTTCCCCTCCTAGTCTAGTAGTCATGGCAACTAGTCTATCTTCCCCACCTAGTCTAGTAGTCATGGCAACTAGTCTATCTTCCCCTCCTAGACTAGACTATCATCTCCTAGACTAGTAGTCATGGCAACTAGACTATCATCCCCTCCTAGACTAGTAGTCATGGCAACTAGTCTATCTTCCCCTCCTAGACTATCTTCCCCTCCTAGACTAGTAGTCATGGCAACTAGTCTATCTTCCCCTCCTAGTCTAGACTATCATCTCCTAGACTAGTAGTCATGGCAACTAGACTATCATCCCCTCCTAGTCTAGTAGTCATGGCAACTAGACTATCATCCCCTCCTAGACTATCTTCCCCTCCTAGACTAGTAGTCATGGCAACTAGTCTATCATCCCCTCCTAGACTATCTTCCCCTCCTAGACTAGTAGTCATGGCAACTAGTCTATCTTCCCCTCCTAGACTATCTTCCCCTCCTAGTCTAGTAGTCATGGCAACTAGTCTATCTTCCCCTCCTAGTCTAGACTATCATCTCCTAGACTAGTAGTCATGGCAACTAGACTATCATCCCCTCCTAGTCTAGTAGTCATGGCAACTAGACTATCTTCCCCTCCTACTCTAGACTATCTTCCCCTCCTACTCTAGACTATCTTCCCCTCCTAGACTAGACTATCATCTTCCCCTCCTAGACTAGACTATCTTCTTCCCCTCCTAGTCTAGACTATCATCTTCCCCTCCTAGACTAGACTATCTTCTTCCCCTCCTAGTCTAGACTATCATCTTCCCCTCCTAGACTAGACTATCATCTTCCCCTCCTAGACTAGACTATCATCTTCCCCTCCTAGACTAGACTATCATCTTCCCCTCCTAGACTAGACTATCATCTTCCCCTCCTAGACTAGACTATCTTCTTCCCCTCCTAGACTAGACTATCATCTTCCCCTCCTAGACTAGACTATCTTCTTCCCCTCCTAGACTAGACTATCATCTTCCCCTCCTAGACTAGACTATCTTCTTCCCCTCCTAGACTAGACTATCATCTTCCCCTCCTAGACTAGACTATCTTCTTCCCCTCCTAGTCTAGACTATCTTCCCCTCCTAGTCTAGACTATCTTTGCTGTGGGATGCTGCTGTAGTCTCTCCAACCGATCTACTTGTAGAAACCCTTGGCCTACACATACTTATCCTCACCACATGTATGATGTGTAAATTTACCACTTGTATGCTAGCATGCTGACTCACTTCCTGTTGTCATGTTTGGTTAAGTGGTTAAGTGACTCAATTCCTGTTGTCATGTTTGGTTAACTGATTCACTTCCTGTTGTCATGTTTGGTTAACTGATTAACTGATTCACTTCCTGTTGTCATGTTTGGTTGGTTAACTGGTTAAGTGACTCACTTCCTGTTGTCATGTTTGGTTAACTGATTCACTTCCTGTTGTCATGTTTGGTTAACTGATTCACTTCCTGTTGTCATGTTTGGTTAACTGATTCACTTCCTGTTGACATGTTTGGTTAACTGATTAACTGATTCACTTCCTGTTGTCATGTTTGGTTAACTGGTTAAGTGACTCACTTCCTGTTGTCATGTTTGGTTAACTGATTCACTTCCTGTTGTCATGTTTGGTTAACTGATTCACTTCCTGTTGACATGTTTGGTTAACTGATTAACTGATTCACTTCCTGTTGACATGTTTGGTTAACTGGTTGCGTGACTCACTTCCTGTTGTCGTGTCTGATGTTCTCCTCCGCCGCCTGCAGTGCAGCTGCCAGATTGGAGCTGGTCTCCTCCAGCCTCTGGGAGTCTGCCTTGGGGGCGGAGTCTGCCTCGGGGGCGGGGTCTGCCTCGGGGGCGGAGTCTGTCTCAGGGGCGGGGTCTGTCTCGGGGGCGGGGTCTGCGGGGCTGGGAGGAGTTACCCCCGATACCTCCGCTGCAGCCGGCTGGCTCACACCGCTCTGCCTCCTCTGGGCCGGGACAGGCCCCGCCCTCACACCCTTCTCCATGGCAACAGGCTCCGCCCTCACACCCTTCTCCACGGCAACAGGTTCCACCACCTCTAACTCTCCCTGCACCTGTTCCTGTCTGGCCACGCCCACTCTCCTCCTCCTGGCCCCGCCCTCTCCTCCTCCCTCTGCAGACGACCCAACTCCTCTGCTCTCCATCTCTCTCCTCTCTCTCTTCTCCTCCTCCTCCTCTGCTCTCGGTCTCTCCATCTCTCTCCTCCTCTTCTCCTCCTCCCTCTGTCTCTCCATCTCTCTCCTCCTCTTCTCCTCCTCCTCCTCCTCCTCCCTCGGTCTCTCCATCTCTCTCCTCTCTCTCTCCTCCTCCTCCTCCTCTGTTCTCTGTCTCTCCATCTCTCTCCTCCTCTTCTCCTCCTCCTTCTCTGCTCTCTGTCTCTCCAGCTCTCTCAGTTTCCCCTCCTCCTCTCTTCTGTGTCTCTCCATCCCCCTCAGTTTCCTCTCCTCCTCTTCCCTCTGTTTCTCCACCTCCCTAAGCCTCTGCTGCACGGCCTCCACGCCCCCCAGCTCCACCTCCAGCGGGTGGGGCAGGTCCACGGAGAGTCCCGTGATGGAGGCTCGTGGGGGTTTGACAGGGTGGGGGGTCTGGGGGCTGGGGGTCTGGGCAGGGGACAGGGAGGAGGGGCTGGCATCTCTCTGCAGACAAGGTGCGGCGGCAGGACTGCCATCTCCATGGACACCGCCGTCTCCGTGGATACCGCCGTCTCCATGGCCCCCGGTAGGTGATGCACGAACGGGGATCTTGGCCTTGGACGGTTTAGGGGCCACTGGTGGAGGAACCCTCCTCACCTCTGAGAGAGAAACACATCACAGGGGTTAGAGGAGTGTGTGTGTGTGTGTGTGTGTGTGTGTGTGTGTGTGTGTGTGTGTGTGTGTGTGTGTGTGTGTGTGTGTGTGGGTGTGTGAAACATATCACAGGGGTTAGAGGAGTGTGTGTGTGTGTGTGTGTGTGTGTGGGTGTGTGTGTGTGTGTGTGTGTGTGTGTGTGTGTGTGTGTGTGTGTGTGTGTGTGTGTGTGTGAAACATATCACAGGGGTTAGAGGAGTGTGTGTGTGTGTGTGTGTGTGTGTGTGTGTGTGTGTGTGAAACATATCACAGGGGTTAGAGGAGTGTGTGTGTGTGTGTGTGTGTGTGTGTGTGTGTGTGTGTGTGTGTGTGGTGTGTGAAACACATCACAGGGGTTAGAGGAGTGTGTGTGTGTGTGTGTGTGTGTGTGTGTGTGTGTGTGTGTGTGTGTGTGTGTGTGTGTGTGTGTGTGTGTGTGTGTGTGTGTGTGTGTGTGTGTGTGTGTGTGTGTGTGTGTGTGAAACACATCACAGGGGTTAGAGGAGTGTGTGTGTGTGTGTGTGTGTGTGTGTGTGTGTGTGTGTGTGTGTGTGTGTGTGTGTGGTGTGTGTGAGTGTGTGGGTGTGTGTGTGTGTGTGTGTGTGTGTGTGGTGTGTGTATGGGTATGTGTGTGTGTGTGTGTGTGTGTGTGTGTATGGTGTGTGTGTGTGTGTGTGTGTGTGTGTGTGTATAGTGTGTGTGTGTGTGTGTGTGTGTGTGTGTGTATAGTGTGTGTGTGTGTATGGTGTGTGTGTGTATGGTGTGTGTGTGTGTGTATAGTGTGTGTGTGTGTATGGTGTGTGTGTGTGTGTATAGTGTGTGTGTGTGTGTGTGTGTGTGTGTGTGTGTGTCTCACCTGGGCTGTCAGGTCCGGTGAGCAGCACTCTCCTGA
>NW_024879848.1:20000-27500 GCF_900700415.2 Clupea harengus | reverse complement strand
AGATACCCTTTCCTAAACTTGTAAGGGCGTAAAACTAGGACAAACTAGGTTTGTGAAGGACCCAGAGAAACACAAATATCCGACGAGGCAAAATCCCGGACGATTTTGCAATCTCTGCCGGACGCATGTCCGGGTAAAAGAGGACGTCTGGTCACCCCACCAAAGGAGATATTTTAGTAATCCTGTCGCTGCTAAGTGTCCTTATCTGGTAAGTAAACAGTGTTTTTTAAGTGTTTTTGCGACAAAATTGCGGGAGCAAGTGAAATTGCGATATTAAGTGGCGAATTTCCCTCTTTGTAATTATTATTGAGTAATCACGTTTTGGCTGTCAAGTAGCAAGTTCAGTTGCACGACTGTTGGCGCTAGCGGCTAGGAAGCTAAAGAGCTAAATAACTAGTTAGTGGGTTATTTCCCCCCAAATATGTTCATGTTCTACAGAAACACCATATAATTCATATCAGCATGCTAATGTTATATGTAACTTTTTAGCAGCTAGCTAGATTCTATGTGTTTTAATGGATCTGATGGATAAAAGTGTTTGCAGCAAGCTAACAATAATGGTCGAGAACTTCAGTTACTTAAGACCTACAATATTCTTTTTGCCCTGAAAGCATTCGTGTTGCATATAAACAACAAACCGATTTGATGTAGACATATAAGAAGAGGAGTCAACCAAAGGAGATATTTTTGTGTACAAGCAGAAGCCATCACGGACTGGCAAGACAGCAGAGGTGCTACGGGTGATCCTTGAGGCTTATGACCTTCAGGTATGTCTAGGATTAACTGCACAACAGTGATCACATTTTGTTTGTTACTGAAACTTTAATATTAGTTGATACTATGTATTATTAATTGCCAGTTTTTTTTGTAAGTGTTTCCATTGAAACTCTCCTGGTAATTGTATTGATGGTGTTTTGCAGAAGGAAGAGGAGCCATATTTTGATGATGCTCCTGTTGCTCTCCTTACATCGGGTCCTGACCCCTTCAGCTGCGAGAACATCTTTGAATTGGGTGCAGAGGATTTCTGAGGCATTTATGTTGTTGTTTGGCCTGACATATGCTTTCAATTTAGAATATCCCAAAAAAACTCACGCACATCTTCTCATACAGAACATTTGTATGTGTTTGGATGACAACAAACCTCTGAAACCGTCCTTACTCACCTTAAAAAATTATTTGTTGAAATAAACGATTTGTTGTTGACTTGTTAACTTTGTAACGCTGTTCTTTAAAGCTTTGATGTAATCTTTTATTTTGTCAGTTGTTTTACAAGAAATATAAATGATGTGATACCTCTTAAGTTTTTCTCATCTCACTCTTTTTAATAGAGTCTTACATTGATTTGAATGTTTCTTGTAGAGTAACTTTCAGTTTGAAGTCAGTTTGTAAACAGAACCAGAAAATCAGTATATGTGGTCAATAATTGAAAATAAGTAGTGCTCAATTAAAAAAAGTTAGCTATTTAAGTATTACCTACTCAGAATAATCAAGCGGAGGTAACTTTAAAAAAGTAAGCTTATTAAGTATTATTTACTTAGAATAATTAAGTTGAACTCTTTCACCAATATTAAGTGCACTGAACTTGATTTTTAAGGCTTAAAACTTAATTTTATTTTGTGTTGTTGAGTGAAAATAATTTAGTACATAGAGATTAAAAGATTTAAGTATAAAAATATTTGAATATAAGTTCAGTGAACTTAGAAATTATAAAAACGATAACAAAATAAATCAGTTTAGCCGATGTATCATTTTTAAGTTAAGTTTACTTAAAAATAATAATATATGTACTCAAATTGTATTATGTAATCGGTTACATCAAAAGTGTTAAGTACTCTGAACTTGTTCAGGTTTACAGTGTGTGTGTGTATGTGAGTGTATGTGTGTGTGTGTATGTGAGTGTGTGTGAGTGTTTGTATGCGGTATGTATGTATGTATGTATGTGTATGTGTGGTGTGTCTGTGTGTGGTGTATGTGTGTGTGTGTGTGTGGTGTGTGTGTGAGTGTGTGTGAGTGAGTGTTTGTATGTGGTATGTATGTGTGTGTGTGTGTGTGTGTGTGTGTGTGTGTGTGTGTGTGTGTGTGTGTGTGTGTGTGTGTGTGTGTGTGTGTGAGTGTTTGTAAGTGGTATGTATGGGTGTGTGTGTGTGTGTGTGTGTGTGTGTGTGTGTGAGATACCTTGACCCCTTCAGACTGTGCGTGCAGCCCGGGCACGTTGAGGCCGTGTGTGTTGGTGTTGGCACTCTGCCCACCGAGCGTCGGGGAGGCGGGCGCGGAGGACACGGGTGGCACCGCGGGCACCGGTGAGGTTGGCACAGGAGGGCTGCTGGTCAGGTGGGCGTTGGCGTTGGCACTCTGCCCACTGCTGGAGGAGCGCCCGCTCAGACTGCCCGTGCTGCCCATGCTGCCAGCTAGACACACACACACACACACACACACACACACACACACACAGATATACACACACACACACACACACACACACATACACACACACACACACACACACACACACACACACATACACCACACACACACACACACAAAAAACACACACACACACCACATACACACACACACACACATACACACACACACACACACACACACACACACACACCACATACACACACACACCACACACACACATACACACACACACACACACACCACACACACACAAACCATACACACACACGCATACACATTGATGCAAGCACACAACCACACACATACAAACCACACACACAAAAAAAACACACACATTCAGATCCAGGGTGTGTGTGTGTGTGTGTGTACGTGCGTGTGTGTGTGTGTGTGTGTGTGTGTGTGTGTGTCTGTGTGTGTGTGTGTGTGTGTGTGTGTGTGTGTCGGTACGTGTGTGTGTGTGTGTCTGTGTGTGTGTGTGTGTGTGTGTGTGTGTGTGTGTGTGTCTGTGTGTGTGTGTGTGTGTGTGTGTGTCTGTACGTGTGTGTGTGTGTGTGTGTGTGTGTGTGTGTGTCTGTACGTGTGTGTGTGTGTGTGTGTGTGTGTGTGTGTGTCTGTACGTGTGTGTGTGTGGTGTGTGTGTGTGTGTGTGTGTGTGTGTGTGTGTGTGTCTGTACGTGTGTGTGTGTGTGTGTGTGTGTGTGTGTGTGTGTGTGTCTGTACGTGTGTGTGTGTGTGTGTGTGTGTGTGTGTGTGTGTGTGTGTGTGTGTGTGTGTGTGTGTGTGTACCTCCTCCTGGCTTCCTCAAGACCCAGACCTCCTCACTGGCACTGCTGTGGTGGCCACTGAGAGTGGGAGACCCATGTGGACTGCCAACATGACCACGGGAACCTGGGACACACACACACACACACACACACACACACACTCACACACACACACACACACACACGTACAGACACACACACACACACACACACACACACACACACACACACACACACACACCATACACACACACACACACACACACACACACCACACACACACACACACCATACACACACACACACCATACACACACACACACACACACACACACACACACACCACAGTTCAGGTTAGACACACATACTGTTACCCCTCACAATCCTCTCTCTACACACACACACACACACACACACACACATATGTCCTTTTTACACAGACCACAAAATCCTCTCTGAACATAACACATCAATATTTTAAAATGATGGATTCTAGAATTAGACCACAGTATATTCTACAGTTATGAATTCTGGAGTAAAGGACACTGCCGGAGTCTGCCACGCATAAAGAGACACCTGGGTTTAGAATTTAGTTATTTTAATGTTACCCTGCTTATAGCAAGTAGTTAGCTCTTAAACAAACTAATGTTAGCCTGCTTGTACCAAGTAGTTAGCTATTAAACAAACTAATGTTACCCTGCTTATAACAAGTAGTTAGCTCTTAAACAAACTAATGTTAGCCTGCTTGTACCAAGTAGTTAGCTATTAAACAAACTAATGTTACCCTGCTTATAACAAGTAGTTAGCTCTTAAACAAACTAATGTTAGCCTGCTTGTACCAAGTAGTTAGCTCTTAAACAAACTAATGTTAGCCTGCTTGTACCAAGTAGTTAGCTCTTAAACAAACTAATGTTATCCTGCTTGTACCAAGTAGTTAGCTATTTAACAAACTAATGTTACCATTAGGGTTAGCAAGTAGTTAGCTGATGAAAATGATGGTCGTATGGGAGTAGCACTCAATAGCATAGTAGCATTGACCTAGCTATTGTACATTTAAACAGCGGCCAATTGGACACCGTCAATGAATTTTTCGGAACATAAGGGGCATTCCATGAACGTCATCACCATTGTCCTTTAGACCACACTATGTTCTAAAGTTAGGGACCGTAGAATATGACCACACTAGCTTCTAAAGTTAGGGACTGTAGAATATGACCACACTATCTTCTAAAGTTAGGGACTGTAGAATATGACCACACTATGTTCTAAAGTTAGGGACTGTAGAATATGACCACACTATCTTCTAAAGTTAGGGACCGTAGAATATGACCACACTATGTTCTAAAGTTAGGGAGAGATTCTAGAATATGACCACACTAGCTTCTAAAGTTAGGGACTGTAGAATATGACCACACTATGTTCTAAAGTTAGGGAGAGATTCTAGAATATGACCACACTAGCTTCTAAAGTTAGGGACTGTAGAATATGACCACACTATGTTCTAAAGTTAGGGACCGTAGAATATGACCACACTATCTTCTAAAGTTAGGGACTGTAGAATATGACCACACTATGTTCTAAAGTTAGGGACTGTAGAATATGACCACACTATCTTCTAAAGTTAGGGACTGTAGAATATGACCACACTATCTTCTAAAGTTAGGGACTGTAGAATATGACCACACTATGTTCTAAAGTTAGGGACTGTAGAATATGACCACACTAGCTTCTAAAGTTAGGGACTGTAGAATAGGACCACACTATCTTCTAAAGTTAGGGACTGTAGAATATGACCACACTATCTTCTAAAGTTAGGGACTGTAGAATATGACCACACTATCTTCTAAAGTTAGGGACTGTAGAATATGACCACACTATCTTCTAAAGTTAGGGACTGTAGAATATGACCACACTATCTTCTAAAGTTAGGGACTGTAGAATATGACCACACTATCTTCTAAAGTTAGGGACTGTAGAATATGACCACACTATCTTCTAAAGTTAGGGACTGTAGAATATGACCACACTATCTTCTAAAGTTAGGGAGAGATTCTAGAATATGACCACACTATGTTCTAAAGTTAGGGACAGTAGAATATGACCACACTATCTTCTAAAGTTAGGGACAGTAGAATATGACCACACTATCTTCTAAAGTTAGGGACTGTAGAATATGACCACACTATCTTCTAAAGTTAGGGACTGTAGAATATGACCACACTATCTTCTAAAGTTAGGGACAGTAGAATATGACCACACTATCTTCTAAAGTTAGGGACTGTAGAATATGACCACACTATGTTCTAAAGTTAGGGACTGTAGAATATGACCACACTATCTTCTAAAGTTAGGGAGAGATTCTAGAATATGACCACACTATGTTCTAAAGTTAGGGACAGTAGAATATGACCACACTATCTTCTAAAGTTAGGGACAGTAGAATATGACCACACTATCTTCTAAAGTTAGGGACTGTAGAATATGACCACACTATCTTCTAAAGTTAGGGACTGTAGAATATGACCACACTATCTTCTAAAGTTAGGGACAGTAGAATATGACCACACTATCTTCTAAAGTTAGGGAGAGATTCTAGAATATGACCACACTATGTTCTAAAGTTAGGGACAGTAGAATATGACCACACTATCTTCTAAAGTTAGGGACAGTAGAATATGACCACACTATCTTCTAAAGTTAGGGACTGTAGAATATGACCACACTATCTTCTAAAGTTAGGGACTGTAGAATATGACCACACTATCTTCTAAAGTTAGGGACAGTAGAATATGACCACACTATCTTCTAAAGTTAGGGACTGTAGAATATGACCACACTATGTTCTAAAGTTAGGGACTGTAGAATATGACCACACTATCTTCTAAAGTTAGGGACTGTAGAATATGACCACACTATGTTCTAAAGTTAGGGACTGTAGAATATGACCACACTATCTTCTAAAGTTAGGGACTGTAGAATATGACCACACTATCTTCTAAAGTTAGGGACTGTAGAATATGACCACACTATCTTCTAAAGTTAGGGACTGTAGAATATGACCACACTATGTTCTAAAGTTAGGGACAGTAGAATATGACCACACTATCTTCTAAAGTTAGGGACTGTAGAATATGACCACACTATGTTCTAAAGTTAGGGACTGTAGAATATGACCACACTATCTTCTAAAGTTAGGGACTGTAGAATATGACCACACTATGTTCTAAAGTTAGGGACTGTAGAATATGACCACACTATCTTCTAAAGTTAGGGACTGTAGAATATGACCACACTATCTTCTAAAGTTAGGGACCGTAGAATATGACCACACTATCTTCTAAAGTTAGGGACTGTAGAATATGACCACACTATCTTCTAAAGTTAGGGACTGTAGAATATGACCACACTATCTTCTAAAGTTAGGGACTGTAGAATATGACCACACTATCTTCTAAAGTTAGGGACTGTAGAATATGACCACACTATCTTCTAAAGTTAGGGACTGTAGAATATGACCACACTATCTTCTAAAGTTAGGGACTGTAGAATAGGACCACACTATCTTCTAAAGTTAGGGGAAGATTCTAGAATATGACCACACTATCTTCTAAAGTTAGGGACTGTAGAATATGACCACACTATCTTCTAAAGTTAGGGACTGTAGAATATGACCACACTATCTTCTAAAGTTAGGGACTGTAGAATATGACCACACTATCTTCTAAAGTTAGGGACTGTAGAATATGACCACACTATGTTCTAAAGTTAGGGACTGTAGAATATGACCACACTATGTTCTAAAGTTAGGGACTGTAGAATATGACCACACTATCTTCTAAAGTTAGGGACTGTAGAATATGACCACACTATGTTCTAAAGTTAGGGACTGTAGAATATGACCACACTAGCTTCTAAAGTTAGGGACTGTAGAATATGACCACACTAGCTTCTAAAGTTAGGGACTGTAGAATATGACCACACTATCTTCTAAAGTTAGGGACTGTAGAATATGACCACACTATCTTCTAAAGTTAGGGACTGTAGAATATGACCACACTATCTTCTAAAGTTAGGGACTGTAGAATATGACCACACTATCTTCTAAAGTTAGGGACTGTAGAATATGACCACACTATCTTCTAAAGTTAGGGACTGTAGAATATGACCACACTATCTTCTAAAGTTAGGGACTGTAGAATATGACCACACTATATTCCGGAGTTATTAAGGATTGTAGAAATGAGACCACACTAGCTTCTAAAGTTAAGGATTGTAGAATATGACCACACTATATTCCGGAGTTAAGGAG
>NW_024879848.1:0-5000 GCF_900700415.2 Clupea harengus | reverse complement strand
ATGTACCCCTCCATAGCATACCAGGGACTTTGCTGCCTACTTTTAGAAAATATTTCTTTCGACCCTTGACTCCAGAAAGTGTGGGCAATACTGTCTAGACGCAGGTCCGTATACGCGAGACTGACTTTGTTGGTTAACATGATTAATTAGCTCAGGATATTAATTGTATTAGCATAATAACATCAATCACGTTCCAATGCATTTTAATGGGTTGTCGCCTTTCAAACCGATTGTTTGTCTACATAGCAACAGTAACCAAGGAAGGCGGGATTACAATAATCGGGTTTATTAGCAGCGAGGCTAACTAGCTACTATGTGTTCCAATAGATTTTCAGTCTAAGCGTTAGCATCAACCTAACAATAATGAGAGCGAGAGCTTTAGTTAAGACCTCTGCAACATTCGTGTAGCACATAAACGACTAACCGAATACAAATAGCAGCGCGCCCTCTGCTGACATTCTGAATGTGACTGTCAAGCTCGTGGGAGCAACTTCCGGATCACAACACAAAATTGAGAAAGATTTCCACACAGTATTTTAATTCCCGATTTCCATGTTTAAGCACATCAAAGAAAATCAGATAACGGGTCGTTTTTTCGTTTTCCGTTTTCTATTATCAAAACAAAAAACAGAAAATGGGTCGTTTTCCGTTTTTTGTTTTCCTATTTCTAAATGGTAATTTGGTTTTCTCATTTCAAAACGAAAATCCGTTGGCCGCACACGGACCCCCCTTCTACCAACTCCTCCAACATTGAAATGAATAGCTTTTAATTTGACAGCTAGTCGCGCCTTAATGAACATCCGTTACACTGAAATGACTTCCGTTACATCGAAATGACTTCCGTTTCAGCAAGAATCCTCACACACACACAAGTGAAATACACTCACATCACTACTCTGCACCTCTCACACAGACCAGTGAAAATTAAATATGTACAGAATTGTAGTGAGTGCAGTTTTTTTTTTCAAACTAAACAGAAGTTTTTATATACAGTACCAGTCAAAAGTTTGGACACACCTTCTCATTTTTTGAGTAGATTTTTCTTTGATTTTATTATTTTGTACATGGTAGATAAAACTTTTTTTGTTTAGCACATAATTCCATAGGTGTTCTTTCGTAGTTTAAATGTCTTCAGTATAAATCTACCATGTAGAAAATAATAAAAGTAAAGAAAACACTTCTCAAAAAAATTAAAGGTGTGTCAACTTTTGACTGGTACTGTAGTATAATGTGTTTTATTATATTATAAAATAATGTCTTATAATATTTGTAGGCCTATTATATGTATACATAATATAATTTTAGTAATATAATAACAGTTGATTGCCTAATAGAACACAGTTGAATAGCTGAAATAAAATTGTAAAACAATATATAATGTATCCACACAAAATCATTGACATTTCATTCAAATGCACATTAAGATAAGTGATAAAAATGCCAAGGTTGGCAATATAGCTTATTTTAGGGGATTATAAGACAAAATGATCAGTTAAATTGTTATCACAGTTTGCATCTACTGTATTTTGTACAGTAAACTTTTGTGCACACAAAGTATGAAGCATACATACAATTGTCTTTTCTTGCTTGGTAAATTGTCCTATAATTAGTTGTGTGTGAGCGGTTACATTTTCAGTTGTATGTGATCACCTCATCACCTCATATCACCTCATCACCTCATATCACCTCATATCACCTCATCACCTCATCACCTCATATCACCTCATATCACCTCATCACCTCATATCACCTCATCACCTCATATCACCTCATATCACCTCATATCACCTCATCACCTCATATCACCTCATATCACCTCATATCACCTCATCACCTCATATCACCTCATATCACCTCATATCACCTCATATCACCTCATCACCTCATATCACCTCATCACCTCATATCACCTCATATCACCTCATATCACCTCATATCACCTCATATCACCTCATATCACCTCATATCACCTCATATCACCTCATCACCTCATATCACCTCATATCACCTCATATCACCTCATCACCTCATATCACCTCAATCACCTCATCACCTCATATCACCTCATATCACCTCATATCACCTCATCACCTCAATCACCTCATCACCTCATCACCTCATATCACCTCATCACCTCATCACCTCATATCACCTCATCACCTCATCACCTCATATCACCTCATCACCTCATATCACCTCATATCCTCATCACCTCATCACCTCATATCACCTCATCACCTCATATCACCTCATATCACCTCATCACCTCATCACCTCATATCACCTCATCATCACCTCATATCACCTCATACACCTCATCACCTCATATCACCTCATCACCTCATATCACCTCAATCACCTCATATCACCTCATATCACCTCATATCACCTCATCACCTCAATATCACCTCATATCACCTCATATCACCTCATATCACCTCATATCACCTCATTATCACCTCATCACCTCACCTCATATCACCTCATATCACCTCATATCACCTCATATCACCTCATCACTCATATCACCTCATATCACTCATATCACTCATATCACCTCATATCACCTCATATCACCTCATCACCTCTCACCTCATATCACCTCATCACCTCATCACCTCATCACCTCATATCACCTCATATCACCTCATATCACCTCATATCACCTCATATCACCTCATATCACCTCATCACCTCATATCACCTCATCACCTCATCACCTCATATCACCTCATATCACCTCATCACCTCATATCACCTCATATCACCTCATCACCTCATATCACCTCATATCACCTCATCACCTCATATCACCTCATATCACCTCATATCACCTCATCACCTCATATCACCTCATATCACCTCATATCACCTCATACCTTCATATCACCTCATATCACCTCATATCCCGTCATCACCTCTATCACCTCATATCACCTCATCACCTCTACACCTCATATCACCTCATATCACCTTCATATCACCTCATCACCTCATATCACCTCATATCACCTCATATCACCTCATATCACCTCATATCACCTCATCACCTCATATCACCTCATCACCTCATATCACCTCATCACCTCATCACCTCATATCACCTCATCACCTCATATCACCTCATATCACCTCATATCACCTCATCACCTCATATCACCTCATATCACCTCATATCACCTCATATCACCTCATCACCTCATCACCTCATCACCTCATCACCTCATATCACCTCATATCACCTCATATCACCTCATATCACCTCATATCACCTCATCACCTCATATCACCTCATATCACCTCATATCACCTCATCACCTCATCACCTCATCACCTCATCACCTCATATCACCTCATCACCTCATATCACCTCATATCACCTCATCACCTCATCACCTCATCACCTCATCACCTCATATCACCTCATATCACCTCATCACCTCATCACCTCATATCACCTCATATCACCTCATATCACCTCATATCACCTCATATCACCTCATATCACCTCATATCACCTCATATCACCTCATATCACCTCATATCACCTCATCACCTCATCACCTCATATCACCTCATATCACCTCATATCACCTCATATCACCTCATATCACCTATATCACCTCATATCACCTCATCACCTCATATCACCTCATATCACCTCATATCACCTCATCACTCATCACCTCATCACCTCATCACCTCATATCACCTCATCACCTCATATCACCTCATATCACCTCATCACCTCATCACCTCATATCACCTCATCACCTCATCACCTCATATCACCTCATATCACCTCATCACCTCATCACCTCATATCACCTCATATCACCTCATCACCTCATATCACCTCATATCACCTCATATCACCTCATCACCTCATATCACCTCATCACCTCATATCACCTCATATCACCTCATATCACCTCATATCACCTCATATCACCTCATATCACCTCATCACCTCATCACCTCATATCACCTCATATCACCTCATATCACCTCATCACCTCATATCACCTCATATCACCTCATCACCTCATATCACCTCATCACCTCATCACCTCATATCACCTCATATCACCTCATATCACCTCATATCACCTCATATCACCTCATATCACCTCATATCACCTCATATCACCTCATCACCTCATATCACCTCATATCACCTCATATCACCTCATATCACCTCATATCACCTCATATCACCTCATCACCTCATATCACCTCATCACCTCATCACCTCATCACCTCATATCACCTCATATCACCTCATATCACCTCATATCACCTCATATCACCTCATCACCTCATCACCTCATATCACCTCATATCACCTCATATCACCTCATCACCTCATATCACCTCATATCACCTCATATCACCTCATCACCTCATATCACCTCATATCACCTCATATCACCTCATATCACCTCATATCACCTCATATCACCTCATATCACCTCATATCACCTCATATCACCTCATATCACCTCATCACCTCATATCACCTCATATCACCTCATATCACCTCATATCACCTCATATCACCTCATCACCTCATCACCTCATATCACCTCATATCACCTCATCACCTCATATCACCTCATCACCTCATATCACCTCATATCACCTCATCACCTCATCACCTCATATCACCTCATATCACCTCATCACCTCATATCACCTCATCACCTCATATCACCTCATCACCTCATATCACCTCATATCACCTCATATCACCTCATCACCTCATATCACCTCATATCACCTCATATCACCTCATCACCTCATATCACCTCATCACCTCATATCACCTCATATCACCTCATCACCTCATATCACCTCATCACCTCATATCACCTCATATCACCTCATCACCTCATCACCTCATATCACCTCATATCACCTCATATCACCTCATCACCTCATATCACCTCATATCACCTCATCACCTCATATCACCTCATATCACCTCATATCACCTCATA
>NW_024879847.1:0-61912 GCF_900700415.2 Clupea harengus | reverse complement strand
CTGTGATTATGGGGCGTGTTTCAACCGAACCAGGAAAAAAAATGCCTCTTCGCTCAATTGGATATATCTAGAACCAATCAGAGCAACGTAGTATGACCATAACGTAGACCATGGGGCCAGCTGATACATTCAACTTTTACCGGATCCCGTAGGAAGGACGGCAAAAACATCTTTTCGATCGACAAATGCCTTGATCGCGTTTCTCTGTTCCTCTTTCAAAATTAATGTGCTGTCAATGTCTTCTAAAACAGACTCGAATTTCCACATTTCAGCTCTCCAACGGCAGCCATGTTTGTTGAAAACGAATTCACCCCAAAAGCTCTTTGGTGACGTGGTTGATTACGTTAGGGTTGATCATCTGTCCATCATCGTATAAAGCCCGCCCTGACAATTTGATTGGTCTATCTATCTCCTCACAGATTTTTTGTGAGGAGATAATTTCTCCCCAACTGACCCACCAGACCGAACTTCCCGACCAAAAAAATTGTGGGCGTGGCTAAATTCGTCTGGCATCCAGGCTACGTATTTTCCGTACTACACATGGTAAAGAAGTCTCGGTACACATATAACAGGTTTGCATTAAGTTTTAATATCTCTATGGCTTGCTAAATAATACATTATGTTAAATACCGAACATCGTCTGCCAGTGGGGGAAAGTACTGAAAGAACTGCGTTAAAAGCTTGTAATAATTCTGAATTACCTGCCCACGAAATTCTCCAACACAGAGCTTTTGCCAGCGGTCTGTCCACCGACCACAGCGATCTGTGGCAGGTCCAAGCTGCAACTCTGTCCAATTGAGCTGAAAGCATCTTGAAGTTTATTGACGAGGGGAATGAGATCCTCCATTCCCCGGTTCCCCATGGCTAGACCGAGGCGACACGGTGGCACACGTCGAAACGCTGACTGGGTGAGGCAGAGTAGCGCATAAGTAGTCCTTAGTTGATCGGGAAATGCAAAAATCACCCTGTAGAAACCTCGCGAGTGCCTCGTAGACTATTGTGAGAGTTTGGTCAAATAATAGAGTGACATAAATGCAAGACGAGCGAGCGAGACAAGACAACAAAAGCAGTTTGAGTTCCTCAAAACAGGGTCGAACTCGACTGAATAACAGAAAACTTATGCTATACAGTCGGGGCCGAAACACACCAAACGCGTTTTTAAAAACAGGACGCTAGCAAATGCATTGTTTCCTATGGTACGGCGCGCCTTGCGTGTGCGCCTTTTCTCCGCCACGCGTTGCGTCTTTCTAGCGTTTTTTAGATGCGCTTAAAAGTTGAACTATTCTCAACTTTCCAGCGCAAGGCGCGGAGGCTCATCAATGTCACACTCGGCCCAGGCAGGCTGCGCACGCAGGTCCGCTTCCTAGTCGCCGGGCAAAACAGCCTGGTGATCCTGCGAATGTTTTGCCCGCCGCACTTTGCCAAGGCGTTTTTGAAGCGTCTGCCGTTTTAAAAACACGTTTGGTGTGTTTCAGCCCTCAGAGGAACTCGAACCTCCGGCGTATGATAGTGATCACGCTCGTTTTTGTTGGACTCTTCTTCCCATTGGTCATATCCACTGCCTGTCAATACACTTTGTGTTATCATTGGAACGGAGTTTACAAAAAAGGAAGAGGGTGGTCCAAAGGTTCTGATAGAGCGTTTGAATAAACGAGTGCAAGGACTCCGCGTATAACGCGGAAGTGCCTCGGCATTCTTGGTCGAAAGTTTTTTTTCTATAGGCTACAAACTCTCACCAAAGCCTGGGACTGTGGTTCCTGCCCTAATTTGTGCTGTTGTTAGTGGTAGGACTAATTTTTATGTATTTCTCAGCTATTTCTATCATCTTTAGATTACACCGAAGTCCCTTTGTTGACTTACTAGCTTTGAAGGGCTGTCATTTATTTTACAATTTACAGTTTACCGCTTCAAAGTAAGGGCTTTGTGTTGTAAATACGCACATAACACAGAAAAACGCTTAATTACATCGGTCGTATACATTATGATCGCTCTTTGTTCTTTGATTTATTTATTTTGATTTCTGATGAGTTATGATTGCAGTTCTTCAACATGTTATGTGTGTGGGGATGTGTATGTCATTATTTGCTATTTATCCCATTGGTAAGTGTCGCCGTCAGCAGGTGGACTAGTTCACACGACTTGCAACAAATTACGACCAATCTCATAAATATTTCCCTCATGGTAAGAAGAAACGAATAAATAGATCACTACTAATTCAATTATTATCTTTTGTCAGATTCAAATTTCAGGGTTAAGGGTACGCCCACTTCTTACCCGAATACAAGTTGCAGCCGAGTAAAGGCTTAAAACGAAAGTAAAAAGACAGCAGGTAGGCTACGCGGAACTTTCTCAGGTGAGTCCACTGCTTTTATCATTGTCTCATATTTTAACTAAATATATATACAATTATATCTACAGTCATTGTGTCTTAATGGATTAATAATCGAACTGTGGTCTTGCACTGTGCAGTTGTTTACATCAAGACTGCGTTTCCCGAAAGCAACCACTGTGGGAACCCTGGAGAGAGAGTTCATTTAGATATGGTAGTTCTTCAACGACGCAACCCAGATCTGTTCTGTTGAGGTGCTGACGAAATTATATAACTTACCTAAAGATTTTGTGTTGAACTTCTCTAAGTTGCGTTAGAAGTTGCTTGGAGCCTATGTTCGCTTTAGGCAGCTGTGCAACCTGGCTACATAAGGGCTTGTTTTTGTGGTAACCTACATCACCCATTGGCAGTAGGATGATCGGATGAAGATTGGGCCGATGTATTTGTTATACAAATGAATGGTGTTTCTGCCTATGCAAATTAGGACGTATTCAATAAGTGTGGAGCTCATGTGCATATTCAAATCCATTTCAAAAGAAACTTGTAATACAAAAAAAGTTACTTTTCATGTATACTTTTACTCTGTAAAGTTTTATCGTGGTAAGAGTAAAGGAAAAAATTAAGCCTATTTGGGTGTATTTTGGGCATATTCGATTAGTGTATAGCTCATTTGCATATTAAAATTAATTTTCAAAGAAACTTGTAATACAAAATATTTTACTTTTCATGGGTAGTTTCATTGTGTAAAGTTTCATTTTGATAGGAGTAAAGGAAAAAAATAGCCCCATTGGGGTGTAATGTTGCCTGGCCTTATTGGCACACATCTCGGATTGATGAGAATTTAACATATTTCCTCAACTAGGATTTCTTAGGACTTTTAGTATGTTGTTCTGGACACCTCAGAGAAATGATCTAAGCTGCAAAAAATTCTTTTACAATTTGTCTGTCGAAAAACGCTACTTTGCCTGGCCTATACGCCTACACTACTGCACGACTAATTGTTCAGCCTATTGCGTCATGTGAGGTATAAAGTTTTCTTGATTTCACAAACTGGTTGGGTAGCCTTCATCTATTACTGTTTTAGAATATACCACATGACACCTGTTGTGGAACAGTCCTAGGCTCGTTAGCGTCGACACAGAGTAGACTCCAGGACTCGTCAATGTATCATTTAAACCTAACCATGTAATTTTAAATAATATGATAATATGTAGTGCAATTGTAAATGCAAAACTGCGTACAATATAATATACATATTTTATTGTAATTTCAATACTCTTATTTAGTAATGTACAGGAAGTCTCGCAATGTCTGTAAGGGGTGTGAGTAATAATGATACCGGTAAGCACGAGATTGGCTCTAATTTTGTTATATTTATGCTATATTTGTTTCTTTTCAGTTAAACTAGAAGAGGCATAGTTCCAGAAACATCTTAGTGTTGTCCTTAAAGAGAAGGTATTATGCTTTTTTGGGGGTAATAAATAGATTACAGTAACATGCTTCATATTATTTTTCTCATACTGTACATCTTCATCTTATTCACCCTCTGTCTGAAACTGGTGTTAAATGTATGTTTTGTTAATCTGAAGTCAGCCTTTGACCACTGGACAGTCAGTCCAAAACAAAAACCAGCCTCAGGAGTCATATTTTTTCATATTTTTTATTTATTTTGACAGACGCATCACACATCGCAATGGATTCAGTACCTAAATTGCTTCGAGACACATTGGACAATCTTTCTAAAAATAAGTTCAAAAGGTTCAAGCATGTTTTGAGGGAGGAAACTGCAATCCGGTGGAGGAACCTGGAGAATGCTGATACAGATGAAGTTGTGGACCAAATGGTGCAAACATGCGGAGCGGAAAAATGTGGGAAGGTCATGATGTCCATCCTAACGAGCATGGGACAGGAGCAGCTGACCACAGAACTGCAGAGGAACCTCATGAAAAGTAACGGAAAGTTTATGAAATATACAGTAAATAATAATTATGACCGTGATAGGTGTAACATGTTTTCTTCTGAAAGGTACATTGTGTAGTTTTTAGTGGCATCTATTAGTAGAAATGGAATGAATTGTTTGCTTAGAATGAGGCCTTCGTATCTGCATAGGGAGCGGGTCCTCTTCCATACAGTCTGCCACGTTGCGCTACCATGTTTATACAGTAGAAGAAACAAACCAAAACACTGGATCGAGATAGGCCTTCTTATGGCATTTGATGGCCACCGTAGGTACTCACACATGCTTATAAAGAGACGGGTATTCAGCTGGTTGCAATTCAGCAACTTCACCACTAGATGCCGTTATAAACTACACACTATCGTTAATGTAAGTAAACCACCAGCCTCTGAAATATTTAGTGAAGAATAAAAGAAAAAACTCCAAACCAATGCACTCCTTAGGTTACATTTTCTTTATTATATTGACATGTCCTAGTTGGGCTGTTGAAAATGCCCACAAGTAGTGGCTTGGTGCTTCTTCAGGGCATAGTCCAAATTAGTTGAGTAAGGTATGTATACAGTAAACAAGGTATGTATACAGGTGCGTATGATCAGATAGACACGAGCTGCACCAACAACACTAAACCCCATCTCCAAAACCTCGACTAGACATTCAAACCAGTTGATTTTACATGTAAATAGATATCTCCCAAAGTACATACCCGCTCAAAAACAACAGCAACATGAACTAGGAAAAAAAAAGCGAAACAAGAAAAACATAAATGCAAGAAATATAGCATTGCCTAATAAGTCAAGTCATAAACACAAAGAGGGCCCTACTTTGAGGGGGGAAATGGCTGGCAGAAACAGCAGCACATGCTCTCTGTTGCACATAGACTGCAGAGCGAGCGGCAAAGGTGTGGTCAAAGGCACTAAGTGGGCAGAGCCAGGCCAAAGTTAATTACTGAAATGTTTGGTTAAAGCCGACCCATAGCATTGTCGAGCAATTCTTTTAAACTGAATGCGTCAGACGAGATTACAATGGAAGAAGATCTTTAAACTGACAGTTATATTGTTAATCAGGGTATGTGATTTTTAGCCTGTTAAAACAGAAAGTGTTTTGCTCACTTAGATTGCATAACACGCTAGCGCTATTTTTTTCAATATAGCCAATATAGCCCATCTCACATGTGCCCAAACACACGTAAGGTGTGATACATATTCAGTTTAATAGGCTAAATCGGTCGAATGGAACAGATTTGCAACTGTGGAGCAAGGAAACGAAAGGAGAGGTCAGCCTATATTCTATGGGAATACAAGTATTCAGATGGACACTCAAGTTTTCTGAGTAGGCTACTTACATTCCTTTTTTCGACAGCCTACGTACGGTGTGGTGATGTGAGAGAATGATCTTGAGCTTTTTCCTGCTACAGCATATTAGATTTGTCTATAACTTAGTCCAATTAGACTACTATATGTGAATATAAATAACAAGAAATATCTTTATTGTGTACGTAGGTCCTGGATGACATTCGTTTAGTACTGACAGAGCATTTATTCAACATGGACAAATTAGACTAGTCTTTCAAGGGTTGTTACCTTTTAAATGGACGGTGCCTTTCTGATGATTGTCATTGGTAGATAAGGGAATATTTATTTTAATATCAGATCACCCTGCATTATTTCCCAGTTGAATTCAATAATTTGTTTCATTTCAAGGGCACGGTGACTATGTTGTGTTCTGAAAAGCAAGGTCTTGAGCTTTTTTTGGCAGCACAGTCCTTCTCCTAAAAAGGCCAGAGCATGTAAGTGAACGTGCTTTGGCTATCACACCCTCAATCAATGCTGGTGGATTTCATTTCTTGAGCCTGCTTCTCAAAGTCTGACTCATCACAAATGTACCGTGGCCGAGAGGCCACAACACTTCCAAATTAGGACAACACTCGCAAATGCAGAAAACACTTGCAAATACAGAAAGCACATGCACCAGTTTGGAAGTGTTGTGGCCCCTCTTAATTAGCTACCACACAAATGCATCTTAAATGCTTGAACTGTCCAAAAGGGATGTTGTTTTTAAGTCCCTTTGGATGAAAACTGGATGAAAGTGTTCCTGTCTGTGGTTCTGAGCTATGTTTTAGTGTGAAAAAGACCATTTCTAGTGTTTCCATTTCTGGCCAGTCCAATTGACTACTGTAAGATACGTAAGTGCATTACATACATACGTGTAATGAGAGTATTCAATTGATGATTTTATATTTGGGTTGATGGTGTTGATATAGCTATAGAATTCTAGTAGTTCATTGCCCGACCAAAATCATGAGGATGTCCTTAATGCATTGGCTGCAAAATTGATCTTTTTATTTTCACAATTTCTTTATTAGATTTGTATTAAATTAAATTAAATTAAATTAAATTAAATTACATTACATTACATTAAATTAAATTAAATTACTTAATGTACTATATTACTTAATGTACCTCTTATTTAGCTGATTATAGTTTCCCCAATGACTCAAGAAGAGGTTTGCACAGTTGGATGCATAGCAGGCACACATTGCTGTTCCCTTGTGCTACCTTTAGAGCAGCTTTTCTCAAAGTGTGGGGCGCGCCGAGAGAGGCCCGCAGAGACGTGACAGGTGGGGCCCGAATGGACGCGATGAACGACGATTTTCCCGTTGCAATGCCTTCCTTTATAGACAATAACGATCATACACCCCCATCGCACTAAATAACCACACTCAAACAAAGAAATATTGTATTGTTAGCCTATTAAGTATTGTATTGTATTAATTAGCCTGTTGTTAACCTTTCCTGCTAGTCGTAGTCTGAGATTACAGGGGAGACTTTTGTTTACTGCTCCAGAGCCGAAGTGTCTAAACTCGGGCGTTAACTCCCTTTCCCTTCTGTCTGCGGTTGATGAGCAAATTAATGGCATCTTGATTTGGCCCGAGGATTTATTCTCCACACTGTTTGTACAGAGTTCAACGTTACAGCAACACAACTTTGCTCTGGTCGCTACATCTGATCTATCCGTGTGCATCACCGTTCTCTCTCGCTCGCTCACTCTCTCTCTCCCTCGCTCTACCACACCCACCCTGTAGCCTACGTGTTGCTCCATTATAAATTATACATTATAGGAGCCGCACAATTATACAACACTGTATTAACATTAGATGGGGGACTGGGATGAAAATGTGAACTGGAAACATAGTGCAACATTTTGATTGACGTCAGCGTATTAATTGCAGCGGGACAATGGAAAAAAACTTTTACCGGAGCATGAAAGTGTAGTGGGCGAAAGGCTAGTATTGACGTTATGGATACATTTGTGACACGAAATACAAAGGTTGGCGATTCAGTACCAGTGGCGAAAAAGACAACTGATCCACCAAAAAATCAACCTAAAAGAAAATTGAAAATTTCAATAAATTTGACAAATGTAAGTTACATTAAATGTAGTCATTTAGCAGACGCTTTTATCCAAAGCGACATACAAGGGAGATATTGGCCTACCATTTTATTGGAGCGATGAGAATTTAGAATAATAATACTAAGAAGTTATTTATTAAATGATACAGATGTACAGTATATGATATTATATTTGAAGCAAAACGTGTGGTTAATGTCAGTGTTGTGAATAGAAACCAAAGATGTAATGTAAAATCAGTTCAAGGGTAATTCAAAACAAACGACGACGATGATAATCCAAAATCCAACGACAATCCCAAAATCCAATCACTATCCAAATCCAACGAGTATCCAACGACCAACGATAACCAAATGCCGGGAAGACCAAAGCTCTCCCGACTGCCGGCTGGCCAGGGCTTTTGTAGCCCATCCAATCAATGATACCCCTGTCCCCAATCACCTGCTGTAGAGACAGAACAGGCATGCAAATATCACAGGGCGGGGCCTAGGTCTAGGTCGTAACACCATTCTGTGAGAGAAACTAGAAAATGGCTAGGTGGAAGTACCAGACCTTAGTGACAGATAGTGTTGTAAGGCTATTAGGCCTTCATAGTGTTCTATGTTGGTGTATAAAGACACCACATTTAGAGTCACCATGTAACTGTAGTGTTCTATGTTGGTGTATAAAGACACCACATTTAGAGTCACCATGTAACTGTAGTGTTCTATGTTGGTGTATAAAGACACCACATTTAGAGTCTCCATGTAACTGTAGCGCAGCTAGTGCCCTAATTTGAAAGCGCACCAATCGCTGCGTACGGGCTTCCTGCATCAGCAACTTCGCAGTGAGATTAGGTGGGGATACCTACAACTGCTAATTTCATTGATACAAAGCATTTTCAACAGTTGGAGACATTGTAAACTAAGGGCATATCAATTTATATAAAGACGTTGTAAACTAAGGAGTGCCTTGGTTTTGAGAGTTTTCTTTCTCTCTGTTTTCTTCACTGATTCCCCCCACCCCCCTCAACACCAAAGAGCATCCAACTCAGACAGCATTTAAAATAAAGACTTTAAAAATATATATACAGCACGCCTCCAACTATATCGCTAGAACAAAATATTTCTTTTAGAGGCTACATTTATGCAGGTGGTTTTAGATACAATGTGAGAAGAATGTTGATATTTTGTCATTGGCCTGTTCCTACGATAGAACATTCACCTCATTGGCTCGTTCCTATAATAGAACATTCACCTCATTGTCTGTTCCTACGATAAAACATTCTTACCAGGTAGTAGGGCCTCTTCACTTCAACAGGCTTCTGGGGCCCAAAACAGTCAACTTAGTCTAATATATAGTCAACTTAGTCTAATGTGTCTCATGTTACTGTTTTAACTCATGTCATATTATTGGTCTGTTAGCCTATATTAAGTCATTGAACATAATATTTATTATCTTTTATTTATTATGTCTGTACAAGTTTCAACAATATCCCATGGGTCACATGAGCTAGAGGCCCCAGAAAACTCCATGCCCAGATCAGTCGCACTCCCAAAAGGTACATTTTTATTACATTAGGTCTAAGTTTAGGCATTTTGCAGACACTTTCATCCAAAGTAACTTACAAATCATGTAAAAAAGTTATTGAAACATATTTGACTGGGTAGTGTTTAAATGCGTTGTGTCGAATATGTGGTTTTATTGTTAAACATATTGAATAACCTAAAAATGAATTACATCTTTACATTTTAAACTGTAGATAAAGAAGTGATACAAAAACTGAAAGACAGGATGAAGGAAAAGTTTGAAAACATACTACAAGGTGTTGGACTACATGGAGAAGATAAACTTTTATGTGATATGTACACAAAGCTTCACATCGTGAAAAATTACACCGGAGGAGCTATACACGACCATGAAGTCCTCCTGACTCAGAACACAAACGCCCAGGGAGCTGGAAAAGAAGAGACGATTGAATTCACGGATATATTTCCCTCCAGGACAAAGGTGCTGACATTGGGGGTTGCAGGTGTGGGGAAGACCATTTCTGTGCAGAAGTTCATTCTTGACTGGGCTAAGGGAGAACACAATCAGCACTACGATTTTGTGTTTCCTCTGTCTTTCCGTGAGCTGAATAAAAAGACAAAAGACAAATACAGTCTCATGGAACTGCTCCAAAGCCAGTTCCCAGAGATAAAAGCCCTGAACGCTCAAGGCTTGAATCAACATGAGGTCTTGTTCATCTTCGATGGGCTTGATGAATGTGTGCTCCAGTTGGATTTTGACAAAGACAAAGAGAGTAATGTGGGAAACCCAGCTATCTTGGACACCCTCATTGTATCAATTATCTCCAGATCCATGCTCTCCTCTGCCTCTGTCTGGATAACATCGCGACCAGCCGCCGCCTCACGAATTCCTCGAGAGCCCAAAATGCAAGTGACAGAAATAAGAGGCTTCAGTGATGAACAGAAGCTTCAGTACTTTGAGAGAAACTGTGAAAAGAACATTACTGAGCATATCAAGAAAAGCATCACAAAATCAAGAACGCTAAATATCATGTGCCAGATACCACTCTTCTGCTGGATTTTGCTAACTGTCACCAAGCTGCACCTGCATACTGACAAGTGCGATTTCACAAATGAGGAAACCGTGACTCTCACCGTCTTGTACCTGCGCTTCCTTCACAACCAGATGAGAACAAAGGAGAACCAGAATGAGATGCAGAATAGGGGCCAGCAGAACACAGAAGTGAATACTCAAAACCTGCTGAAACTGGCCAAGCTTGCATTTCATCAACTTGAAAAAGGGCGGCTGATTTTCTATCAGGAGGACCTACAGAAGTACGGCATCAACAGCAGGAATGCTGAGTTTTTGACCGTATGTACACAGATCTTTAAAAGAGAGAGCACTGATTCGGGGATCGATGTGTATGAGTTCGTACACTTGAGCATTCAGGAATTTCTTGCAGCATTTTTTGCTTTTTACTCACTCCGAAATGACAGAAAGGATGTTCTCACAAAGAGAGGAATTCTTGAATGGCTTTACTGGCTTCTCTTTTCCGACAAAATGTTGGACCTCCACAAGACAGCAATAGACAGGGCTTTGCAAAGTACAGATGGACACTTAGACCTTTTTGTCCGTTTCCTCCTTGGCTTTACACTGGACACCAACCAGCAACTCATGAGAAGAATTGTTCCCGAACTGAAGTGCAAAGAAGAGAATGTACAAACAATTGTTGAGTACATACATCAAAAGATTGAAGCAAGTCCACCAGAAAAGACCATCAACCTCTTTTACTGTCTTAGTGAAATGAAGACAGAGTCCCTCGTGAAGGAAATTCAAAACAACCTGACTTCAGGAACGCTGTCTAGAAAGGATCTGTCTCCAGCACAGTGGTCCGCACTAGTGTTTGTGCTACTAACTTCAGACGAAACGAAAATCCACTTTGACCTGAAGAAATATCGGAAATCTCAAGGCCTAGATAAACTCCTTCCAGTAATCAGGAACACAAGAAAGGCTCTGTAAGTGTCACATGACTTTTCAGTAGTGTTTACCACAAACTTATTCTTTACCGTTGTGTGGGACAGTTACATTTTCATGACAGTGTCAGGAATTATATTTCACTGAATGTCAACATATTGAGAACTCACTCTGTCATGTAAAAAATTATACCCATTTTTTATTTTATTTTAGTTATACGAATATGAAAAGATGTTAAATTCCTTTTGCTAATAGCTAGGGACTTTCCACATTGGCCAATCCTCTCACTGTGTCATGCAACAGTGGTGTCTGACATCCTAGAGACATCCCCCTCATGCAACTACCAGAGACAACAACAGATATACCTCAAGACAGACCTTGACAAGATTTCACGTATCTTGGTTTTAGTTAATTTACATTTACATTACATTTACATTTAGTCATTTAGCAGACGCTTTTGTCCAAAGCGACGTACAAGGGAGAGAATATTCAAGCTACGAGCAATAGAATCTGGTGTAACAATAAATAAATACTACTTTACATAAGAAATATAACAAAATGAAATAAAAAGAAAGAAAGAAGTGCAGAAATGTAACTGCTGTAATTGCAAGTTACGCACTAGTCGAAGTGCCAGTTAGGACGGGAAGTGCTCTCTGAAGTTCAGGTTAATTCATTACCCCAAGTAGTCTGCATGTGCCTCAGCCACAACTACTAGCTTGCTGTTTCAGCAGCCTCAGACAACTCCTTTAAAGCTCCTTTGAGTGACCATCCTCGAAAAACCAAATCCAACAGAAGTGTTGTGGTTGATTTAGCAACAAAGCCTCTAACACCTATATCCACTGGCCTTGTGTGTGCTTGCCAACCTTGTTGCCTTGCTTCCGCTACCAATCCAACATACTTTAGCTTCTTCCTTTCAAGTCTTTCCTCAATCACATCTTCAAAGGGAATTGGTAACTCAATAAAATAAATAATGCCCTCACAAGGTACATTTGTTGTGATGTATTCAGAAAGCAAGACCTTTTTGCCAGAATTACAAAGGCACAATCATTGCAACATTACAACAAGCATAAACCACCATGTTCACCAAATATATTATTTATCCTATACATAGGTTGGACAATTGTCAGCTCAGTGCAAGAAGCTGGAGTCTTTTGGCTCCAGTAATCAAGTCATCACAGCTAAATGAATTGGACCTTAGCCGCAATGACTTGCAAGATTCAGGAGTTCAAGAGCTTTTTGGAGGGCCGCAAACCAAGTGTGGCCTGCAGACGCTGCGGTTAGTTCATATGTGGCAATATGTTGAGCCTATTCACTAATGTTCTGTATTTAAAGGCATTTTATTATTGCAGGTGAGCTGTGGGCTATTTGGCATGGCAACTGCTCTGCAGGGTCTCTATTGATGTAAAAGTTTTTCACTCTCATAATTGTATTTTGCCTTATTTAAAAGTGTTGCCTTATTTAAATGTTTTGCTTCGTTCTTGCAGCTGTTGTCAGCTTCTACGCCAGAGATGCTTTTTCCTACTAGTCAATAGTTATGCAAATAGCTCTGTCTTTAATCCAAAAATGGATCTACTCAGAATGCAAGAAAATATGCCTTCATTTCTGCTATAGGTTGGCCAGATGTCGACTCAGTAAAAACAGCTGTGATACGCTGTCCTCAGCACTGAGGGAAAATACTCTTCAACTCACAACACTTGACTTGAGCCACAATGGATTACAAGATGATGGAGTAGATCTGCTGTCCCGTGGGATTGGTAAATTGGAGACTCTGGTGTAAGTTTTGTATCATCACATCCATGCAAACAACTATATTGTGAAAGAAGTGTAACAATCAATGGGACACTTGAGGAGCTGTTTGCAGCTATATGCTTTAATGTTCTAGTATGCCATCTGTTGCAGCAAAATGGCATGTAGTTAAGGTGAGATTGTGAGATGGTGGAGGAGAAGGTACAAACAGTACAGTCACACTTTATTCGAATGGTCCCCTATAGGCTATCTACAGATGCTCTGATTATAAACAAACTATCCGTTAAAACTCTGGTAACAACAATTTATGGTTAAGGTTAGTCTTAGTTTATTCTTTGTGATGAATATATGCACTGCAAAACAGACAGTGTATGTAGGATGAAGATTATACCAGAACTATTTTCTCATGCAAAACATATCTCATAAAGGGTTGGTCTATCTGAGCAATTCAAACTGTTTCTCACGCAGGCTGCAGAAATGTCAGCTCACAGTGCAAAGCTGTAAGTTGCTGGCATCATCTTTAAAAACTTCAAACCTGAAAGACCTGGATATGAGCAACAACAATTTGAAAAGTGATCCCCGTGACCCAAATGATGGAATGGAGGTTTTCTTCAACGCCTTGATGAGTTCACATTGCAAACTGGAAGTATTGCGGTGATTTATATTTTTAATTTGTATTATATATATATATAATGTCATCTCTAATTATTCAGTATTATCTCATGTTTTAAAATAAAAAATAATTTTTCCTGACTTATTTCTGAAGTACTTTCCAGGCCAAACAGCAGGGAAACATTAGAAAAGACAATGGGACACTTATTTTTGAGGAATTGTCTTGCAGCTATTTGCTTTAATGTCTGTTCCAGCAAAATGGCTATAGTTATTGTAAGGCAGCAGTAAGGAGTTTTTGTTGTAAAATGAAAGGCATCCAAAAAACCTTACAAACACCAACAACAGTACAGCTGGGTCAACTGAGCTGGTATGGATAAAAAGGCTTGGTAGTATGATAATCTAATGCCCATAAAACTACATAGTCCACATCCCGGGCAGCAAGTGGGGCTGACGGTTTTCCATCTAAATTAATTTTGTAGATTATACCAAAAACTGTTTTGGTTGGTCTATCTGAGCATTTCAAACTGTTTCTCACACAGGCTGCAGGAATGTCACCTAACAGTGCAAAGCTGTAAGTTGCTGGCGTCATCAAACCTGAAAGAGTCTTCAAACCTGAAAGACCTGGATATGAGCAACAACAATTTTGAATATGATCCCCTTGACCCAAATGGTGGAATGAAGATTTTCTTCAAGGCCTTGATGAGTTCACATCGTAATCTGGAAGTGTTGCGGTGATAAGATTTTATATGTTTTATTATTTAGTATTATCTAATGTTCTAAAATAATTTTCCTGACTTAACCTTAGTACTTTCCAGGCTTGATATCAGGGGGAAATAAAAAAAAGATGTAAGGTAATGAAGTGATGGTTTATTTCTAGGCTACGAAAGTGTAACCTCAGCGCGATGAGCTGTAAGGGACTATCTGAAACCCTTATTTCATCACAACTGAAAAAGTTAGACCTGAGTAACAACGATTTGCAGAACAAAGGCATTATGGTTATCTGTTCCAAAATGCTGGAAATCCAGAGACAAATCCAGAAAAGGTAGGCAGTCGATTCATAACTGTAAAAGCATTTACATATTCTTATGACATTTTGTTTTGTATATATATTGTTATTTCATTTTTTTTTATATATATATTGTTATTTCATATGTAAATCAATATTACATATTACAAATACATCATATTTTACTTAATTTAATTTTCTTTATTTCATGTTGTCATTGTAGTCAACAATCATTTGTTGGACCCAAGACACCACACTGCAAACTGAAGACATTAGTGTTAGTAAATATGCTTAATCTTTTGGCATCTTTTGTGTTATCTCTCAGCACCTCAGTTTTAGCATAATTATATTTCGCAATGTCTTTTGTGTAGACTGAGTCAGTGCAATTTGACTGGAAAAAGCTGCAAAGTTCTGGTGGCATCTCTACTCAGAGGAAGCGCATGTCTAACAGAGCTGGACCTAAGCAGGAATGACTTGCAAATGGAAGGAGTGCACGAGCTGTCCACAGTACTCTCAGATCCTACCTGCAGTCTAAACACACTGAGGTTAGTCATATGCTACATTTTTCCCAATTGTAGGCAAAGCACTAAATCAGTATACGAAATACAGAGAACGTAATGTTGGTTCATCCAGTGTGAAAACCACACAGATTTTCAACAGTTTCCCTATTGATTGATTCAATCTCAATTGCAAATTGACATCCTTAAATTTGGTTTTCATATAGTAGTTTACATTTTTAGTCTTGACTGGCAATCTCACCCACCTTTCGGCTCAATTTCAATAACATTGAAATAGTTTTTCAGGTTTTTTTTATGTAAGGTTTTCAGTTTTAGAAATCAAATTTCTGCTGGTAACACAAAAAGGTGACATTTGTAACCACATTTTATCTACGTCTAATCAGTCATCCCTCTTTCTCCAGACTCTCAGGTTGCTTAATACCAAAAGGGGGTTTTTCAGATCTGTACTCAGCCATGCAGTCAAATAAAAACTTGAGAGATCTTGACCTTAGACTCAACCTCCCGGACTCACACAGGTAAGTCATCAGTGTTTTGATGAACCCCACCACATAGTTCTTTCTGCATGAAAATATGTGTATATATATGTATATATACACTGATAGATAGATACATTCACATTATAGTTATGGGGGATTTATTTTGGAGATCAGAGTTTGCTCATGGTGACAGATTACATTTAAATATTTGGTTGTGAATCTGTTTTGATGAAGCCATGTGATTACAACTGACTTGTTCATTTCACATAACCAGTGGAGACGTTGATCTGCTAAACACACCAAAACTGTCAGATCTCCACGATAAACTGGAAAGGCTACAGTAAGTTTTCAGACAGATCAGATTCAGTACATGAAATACTGTATACTGAAGGTCACTTTAATGCCCACATTATATAAACACATTGTTTGGACACAAGCAAAATCATCAATAACGAAAATGAATAACAATATCAAGAGATTCAAGTTCTCAACAATTATGTTCTAATGTGACTGTTGTCTGCTTTGGCAACGCACATTAGAGCATAATTGTTGAGAACTTGAATCTCCTGATATTGTTATTGATTTTAGTTATTGATGATTTGTGGACGAATGGACGAGTGATGAAAGATAAATATTTGCATCTTCACTTTTGCTATCAACACTAATGCTATTTAGAAACGATACATTCCTCTGACAAAATGAGTCTGCTTCTTGATACAGACATTTGATATACTTTGATTCAAACTTGAGACATGACACACTTAATACATACTGTACATTTGTGAACATGACACAAAGTTCCCTTTCGTTTTTAGAATATTTCCTGTGTTGGAATTGGAGCCTTCCCTTCTGACAGTGTTAGGGGAATTATCTAGAGAAGACATGGACATGTTCAAGAATTATCTAATTGAAAGACTCTCAGGTGACACTCCTGGCCTTCTGAAGGCTCAGCTGACAAATGCTAATGTTGAAGACACTGTGCGAATGGTGACACAGAGTTATGGTCCAGAAAGTGCTCTGCAGACATCTCAAGAGATCCTGAAAAGAATGAAGCAAGATGAACAGATCAGGTTGCAGCGTCTCTTTTTGTATTTGAAAGACTTGACAGGTATGCTTTACTGAAGTTGTTTACTTTTCTACAAGTGTTTTCCAAACCATCTCTTAAAGCAGCAATACGGAGTTCTGTTCCAAAACTAGTAAGCTAACTACTTAAAAGGCATACAAAAACCTGGCAAACACCACCAACAGCCCAGCTGACACTGATAGAAGCTTGCCAACACACTAACTGGTGTCTTTTGGCAGTATAGCTGCCAATGTCATCCGTGTGAAAGCTTTTCTTCCATTTTTGCAGGGTTTTCCAGCCCGGTACACAGAACTATATAGGGCATATCCTGAACTATATAGGGAATATCCTGGATGGCTAGTGGGGAAGACACAGGTCCTTCACATGACCATATGCTATTAAAACCATACCTCAAAAAGTGTCAAATTGTTGCAAAGTGTTACTTCAAAGTGGCATTATGCAGTAATTGTACTTCAGGGTTAGGGTTACCTTAAAATAACAGCTTAATGGGGCGCTACAATTACTTTTAATACGGAGAATCGCGTCCGTGCCGTTGCCATACCAGGGTCCGTAGGCATATTACTGGGTTATGTAGGTTTGGCTGAAGCCGCCCGGTTTCTACTGTCTGCCGAACTAGTAAGTAGCTTATTTGCCGTCTTGCTTTGTCTTGTGTTGCACTTGCTTGATGTTTGACTGTGTTAGGACAGTTGTTGACTAACTAGTTTGTCAAAGTAAGCACATTTCAAGAGGTTTCGCTAGTTTTAGCCGCTAGCATCTAGTTAGCGATTAGCAATTGTTGTGTTATGCTGCTTTAAGAGTTCTCCAAAGAGAAACTTTTCTAACTATACCGTAGACAAGATGGAGGTTCCTGGTGGTGTTTGCAATGCATGTTAGCTGTTAGCTAATTAACTTGATAGTTGTAGACAAACTACAGACCTACTAGCTATTTAAGCTACAACCGGTTAGCAAAATTAAAAGAAACTAGTCATTGCCACTAACTTCTTCCAAATGACTTCACAGATGCAAATACAAAAATCGAGGTGAGACTGGACCGAAGATACCCCAGTGATAAATTAGAGGAGTATCTCAAAGAAGGTAAGATCTATACAGATCTATAGATCTAAAGATTCTGCACATACTCTCAAAGTTAAATAAAATAATAATTAAAAAATATAATGAATATATAACAATAAATGTTAATTAATGTCAATATCACTTGACAGTCAAAACAACATTGTTGTACGCATTGAGAACAACAAGCATTTTTAGTGTTGAGAACATAATTAAATATAGTCTTTTTTTCCTTCCCTCCTCCCCCAAACATATTTATATTAATGTCATATCACATGTATGTCCCAAAAACATCATTGCAACATCAATCACGTACCCACCCATACCGACACTCACACCAAAAATGTCTCCTGTCAGTTCAGGTTCCAGTTCAAAGACACCCAACATTAACACAGAAGGTTTACACATAGACTGTTGCATGTGACAAGGCTAAGAAGGGTAAATACGTACATAATGACATATTCTGCAAATCCACGGTACTAGCATTCTGTTACACAAGCAGTTTCAGTTGCATATGCACAACCTAGAAATGTAGGTGTCTGAATGTAGAGGGTTGGCATTTGAATATATACAGTATGTCCCAAAAACTTCATAGCAACATCACCTACCCACCCATACCCACCCACACACACACACACCAAAACAGGCCCCTTTGGGTACACTGGTTACAGTTCTCTATGGTTGGACTTCAATAGCATGGTTTTGCTCTGCACATGTTGAAATGGATATCGAAATTTCTACTTCTGCTCAGCTGAAGTTGCTTGCTGTAACTCTCAAAGCAAATAGAATATGTGTATAATTGGCCATCATGATCATCTTTAGCTTATATTCCTTGTTTATCATTTGCAGTCATCTTCTTCTTATCCTATAGGTACAGAATTTCTTAACATGAACAGAGAACTGCTGTACACCAAACTTGGCAACCTGGAGAGTATTCTGAAAGAACTGGCGCAACGGGATATTTTGACAGTCAATGAGAAAATGGAAGTGGAAAGTAAAACCAAAGGATTTGAACAGAATCACACCTTGGTTGATATCTTACAGAAAAAGCAGGAATGGGCCCATTTGAAGTTCTATCAAGCTTTGCAGAGATGTAACCCAAACTTAGTGAATTATCTAAGAAGACGCGTAGACATTGACAGGAATACTGAAGAGTTCCAAAGAAGATATGGGTGCCGCCATCCAGAAATGTCTCTTGGACAGAGGCAAACAAGACTTCTACTTTTTAATGTTTGACGTTTAAGTCATTCTCAGGGGTAATTTTCACCCCCAGACAGGGTTCCTGTGATCAGGCAGGGCTCCTGTGGTTAGACAGGGTTCCTGTGATCAGAGAGGGCTTCTCTCACACATGGCAGAGGTGGGTTGGTATAAAAGGGGAGGTCGTGATGCACAAAAATTCCTTGCCTCCACTGTCAAGAACCGTTGATGTGATGGAGCCGTTTTTTCTCCAGAGATGACTTTATTACTTAACAGCCTTTTCACGGGGGCATTGGACTGGATGTTTTCTTGTTTGTGTGTTAGATTTCAAATTCACAATTCTTTTCACAAGCTGCATCTCGATAAAAGGTAATAAACAAAAGACTGTGCCAGTTTAGGATTCAGCACTTGCTTCTTTTCTGAAACCAAGTGTAACTATCTGTGTTGGAACTTAAAAATACATACTTTTGAAATAATCTCTTGTATTTCCTTTGATATAGTTTTTTTGACTGATCTGAATTGGAGATTTTTTTCAGTGAGTTATCAGTGTATAGCGAAGGCAGAGCGTGGTCACCCCACCGGGACTTGAACTCGGGTCTGCAGGGTGCCAAACCTGCACTCTGACCGTAACGCCAAAGAGCCAGGCTTGATGGCATGGCAGTCAGAGCACATACTCGTCTGTAGTGACGATCACATCGTCACACTGCCTTTACCCTCGGGAAGCACACCATTGCGCTTCACGCACACTGGCATTCCTCGCGCATTCACCAACTTTACTTCTTCCATCCAGAGCACCCCACACACAAGTGCTTCACCCATCTATGGGGTCCCTCACATAGGGGTCAACCTACCTGGGGGTCCCTCACACAGTTTTACAGGCACGCCTCCGATGACCTCACAACGAGCCATCCAACTTCTGACACCAGTTGTAGCGAAGGGAGAGTGTGGTCACCCCACTCAGACTTGAACCCGGGTCTACATGGTGCCAAACATGCACTCTGACTGCAACACCAAAGAGCCAGGCTCGAGGGCATGGCAGTCAGAGCACATACTCGTCTGTAGTGACGATCACATCACCACACTGTGATTTTATTATTAACTACAGTGCCTTGCATAAGTATTCACCCCATTGGATGTTTTAGCCTTTTATGAGTCAATATAAGTTGACAAAAAAATTACAAAAAAATCCTCTTTCATGTCAAAGTGAAAACAGATTTCTACACAGTAATGTCAATTAAATAAAAATATGTAATGTAAAAAAGTGATTGCATAAGTATTCACCCCCTTTAAAGTGAATGACCTAATTCAACAGGTCCAGCCAATTGCTGCTAGTACTCTCACTCGCTCTCCCTTCGCTACAAATTGTGTACAGGGTTGATTTTAAGGTGCTCCTGTTTGTTTTTAAAGCCATTAGTGGGCAGGCTCCATCTTATATCACAGACCTCTTAACCTCCTATTCTACCACCAGGCCCCTCAGATCGTCCAACTTAGGGCTCCTGGCAGTCCCCCAATCTAAACTTAAATCCAGGGGTGACCCCGCCTTGGCTGTTGCAGCCCCTAGACTGTGGAACATCATCCCCCTGTCTATAAGATCAGCCCCCTCCATTGACTCCTTCAAGTCCAGGCTCAAAACCTACTTTTATTCCTTAGCATTTGGATCCCCCTAATTTTAGTTGATCATTTGTATATTTGCTTTCTGCTAGAGGTGTTTCTGTTCTTTTGATGTGTATATAGATGCTTAGTTGAGTGTGTTGCTTCTGTTTTTCTATTTTATTTTTTACTAAATAATTTGTATTATGATAGCCGTATGTGTAGCCCCACACTTATATGTAGCTCTTTTTCTCTCTGTGTATGAAAATATGCACATGTATACAGACAGAGTTAGTGCACCAAAGATTTGAATTGAGAGTAATCACACCATCAAACACAACCATCTATCACCGTGGGATATTTATGTTATATGAATGTTGTCTGAATTGACTGAAATGTATGTGTTTCACTATATGTGCCTTATAAATTATTGAATTTGGAAACACTTTATATGAGAAATGTGTATTCCTCCAGAGAACTGTACCAGCTTTTATAATGGAATAAATGGATGAAATGGAATTACTTTTCGTGGCATTGTAATGTATTACTGTCAGCCTATGCATTTGAGTATCAAGAGCCTAAAATTAGAAATGTAAAAAGAAAACTACTGTTCTTAAGTAAGCAAGTAAGTAAGACTTTATTTATATAGGACATTTCGTACAAGAGTTGCAGTTCAAAGTGCTTTACATAAAATCAATAAAAGCAAGCTTCAGCCGCTGAGATGGGGGAGACTGCATACAACAACTGTTGCCCGGGTTCTTCACCAATCAAAGCTTTATGGAAGAGAGTGAAGGGACCGGCATAGGTCATAAGAATATGCCATAGTCAATAAGTTCAATGATATTATACCTAGTCATAATTGTTACTTTTATTTGGATTTAACTAGCCATGAGTGGACTTTGCTTGGTGAATATTCTTTGTCTCTGACCTGGGTAGGGAGGTGTGATACTAGAATCTCCCCCCCCCCCCCCAGGTCGAGACAAAGAACCCTGCATGCATGGCCCATTTGAATAGACGGTGACACCCCTTAGATATAGTGTATTTACCAGACTGTTCCCCAAGGAACAATCAGATATGCTGAGGTGAAGTTCTGTGAGGGAGGATGGATCTGATAGTCTCTGTCTCACAAATGGTCGGCCGTCATTCTTCAAGAATAAACCTGAATCCTGACTGATCAAACCTAAGACTGAATCTTCAATATATGGTATAAAACTAATTACCATCAATTGGAGGTCCACCACCGAGATATTAATTCTTGGAATTTTGCTGAGATTTCAGTTCTGCTGTAAAGATCCCCTGTACCCCGGCTGACACAAACGCTTTGGTAAGTACACTTACCTAAATCTTGGGAAATATAGGAAGTAGAGTCCTGTCTAAAAACAGAAATCTTATTTTATTTTACTTTTATTTTTATTGTGATGTCTTAGAAGTTGACACACACGGTGCTTGTCTTAGAAGTTGACACATCTAGTTTTTTCGGGTATTGGTCCGAGGCAGTCTGAGCTGTGCTTGTGACATACTCTATTGTTTTACTTACCGCTCAGATAGATTTCCCAAGAGGATAAAAAAGGTTGTGATCAATAAACGGGTGTTTGGAAAGGGATCTACAGCATTTTAATATTTTAATTTAGAAATTGTTCTAAGTTAATTTGTAAATTATTTACATTAGATTGTGGAGATTCAGTTCTTGGATTTGACCAGTCATGATTCAAGACATAAGATTCTTTTAAGTCCAGATTTCACAATGCTTTTGATAAAGTCAGATGTTAGACTGCTAAATGTTAAACTGTGTCTGTTCACACAATAGTTAGACAGCTCTCACGCATACCACTTAATTCACACTTTAGGCACAGCCGCTCTGTGACCCTGAATGGCCCATTACGCTGAAGTGATCAGACCCTAGCCTGGTAGCAGGAGTGGAGACTTTAAACATTTTTGTGTCTACACATTGATTTTCTTAACCCAAGTTAAAATCAGTGTATGAAGTGTTACAATTACGAATAATTGTAAGCATATATATATAACGGAACAAAGTCTTCATCCTTAGTGTATGGGTTTAAGGTACATGGAAAATAAGATGTTTTTTTTTTTTTTTTTTTTTTCCGGAAACCGTACGTGATCTTACAGCAGCAGACGACTGCTGTTAGATCAAAAGGGGGAGGTGTTGAGCTTCAGAGAGAATTGACCTTAATAAGATGATAACTGCAAAATGTGTTTTTTCTCAAAACAGGTTTAGCTGCTGAATTTCTGACTTCATCAAATGATCCAGGAGCAATTAATGAATTAAGGAATGCCTTAAATGGTTTGGCATTCAAGTGCCATTGGAATCTGGATAAAATGGATTTTATGAGATACTTTTGTAACTAACTAACTAACTGTAACTCTGTAAACAGATTGATTCATTTCTCTTAGGGATGGACACACCTGTCTCCTGAACAAGCGAATTAATGTGTGTGTATGCCTGTAGGCTGGCCAGCCGTCGTATGAATGAATGAATGAACTTACAGGACTGTTTAACCTACATTTGACCACTGACTTTGTCTTTAAGTGAAATTGTTTGAATTGAAGGAGATTTAAAAACGTTTTCTTTCTTTCAATCATTCCATTTCTTTCAAACATTCAACTTCTTTCAAAATCCCCACTCTCAGTTCTTTATTTGGTTAGTATGGGTCTGTGGTTTTTAAATGCCCCAAACCTTGCAGATAACAGGATGATGTGATGTCTCTTGTGAGATTAAAGGAAACCTGCTTTTGTCTGAGATTAAGCTGTCTGCCGTCTTTCACACCCAATACCAAATGTCTATTGTCTGATGTGTTGAGTATGCTAACAGGCTTCCTGCCTCATGGAGGTGTTGGCCGGTATTATCTTTTCTGAGATCTCGTTACAGACAGTTTTTAGGAATATGGAGAATAGCGATGACAAAAAAGGAAGCAGCTTCTCGCCAAGGTGTCGAAAGGGGGACCATTCCAGAAAATCAACAGATGAAGGAACAGCAGAATCGTTTGAACTTCAAACAAACGCCATGCAGCATCTGGCCAGGACGTCGAAATGAGGACAAACTCAGACCACAGCCATCAACCCAGATCAACACCTCTGGAATCCACAGGACCACGGCAACACCTGAACCGATGACCACCACTCCCCAAGAAGAGATGACGGGGACACCTCAAAGAAATGGCAATCTCCTGATATGCTAAGAGATGCATAGGTGGAATGACCCCATAAGGAGCAAAGACCACAGGAGGGGAACAACTGAGACAAGACAAGCGTCACAGACACACACACACACACTAACACGCACAAACACACACACATGTCCTACCCCCTCCCAAGGAAAGTCAACCCTTGCTTTTAAACAAAGGCAAGACACAATACACAGAGTGTCAAGACACACACACCTTCAACCATCATAGACGATCAACTCCAAGGGACCACGGAAAAATCGGAAACGATTACCATCACCATCAAAGACACACACATTCTGGAGTCACACACACGAACACACACACACAGAGACACACACTTAACCGTATTACCGTCAACCCACATTACAATAAAGTAATGCTCCATGTCATGTACCCCTCAGTAACCAGAAAGGAAATGTTTTAAAATGTTGTGACACTATAATGTATCTCCCATAATCCGTTATCTTCTGTACTATTGTTTAATCCTAACCTTTCATTTTAGCTTAGTTTACCTTAGAGTTAACATGTGTAATTAAGTTTGTTCTGTGTTCTCACCGCTTGTAAACTGCATTTTCCGAATGGGTACCATGTACATATATGTATTACTTCTGTTATATTTCTCTGCTCTCACGGCTAAAATAGGATGGTTATGTTGATATAACATCGGGAAGGAATTTGTCCCTAAATCAGAGGTCCACACAATTGGCGAAAAAGCGTGGGGCACTCTGTAACATGGGTTTCGCCTTCCCTTGTGAGAGAATGCCACATTTATGAGACAGAGACTGAACAAAGCCACTCACTCAAGAAAAAGAAAATAGTTAAATGATCTGATGTTTAAGACATACAGTCTTAAAAAGGGGGAATGAAGGGACCAGCATAGGTCATAAGAATATGCCATAGTCAATAAGTCAATGATATTATACCTAGTTCTAATTGTTACTTTTATTTGGACTTAACTAGCATGTAAACAGTTCCAGGGTGAATATACTTGATTTTGACCAGGGGAGTGAGGTGCGACATTGGTCTCACCTCCCCCCCCCCAGGTCGAGACAAAGAACCCTGCATGCATGGCCCATTTGAATAGACGGTAACACCCCTTAATGTCAGTGTATTTAACAGACTGTTCCCCAAGGAACAAGTCAGATATGCTGAGGTGAAGTTCTGTGAGGGAGGATGGATCTGAAAGTCTCTGTCTCACAAATGGTCGGCCGCCATTCTTCAAGAATAAACCTGAATCCTGACTGGTCAAACCTAAGACTGAATCTTCAATATATGGTATAAAACTAATTACCATCAAGTCTAGGTCAGTAATGATGGAAAAATATACAAGACCTAGAGCACAACATGAAAAACTTAACAGGTGTTCACCATGTTAGACTGTCAACTCTTGTTACGTCCAGTGTTGATTTGAAGGTACATTACGAAGTAAAGTAAGGCCGTTTCAGTGTAAATAATTGTTGCCCAATTTGTTATTTTAGTTGCTATAGTTTTAGCTATGAGGTAAACTACAGGCAACCTGGCACTATTGAACACTGATGCCGTCCTCAGTCGCTGCTGTCATTTTGTTGAAAAATAATTCACGGACTCATCTCCTTTTCTGCCCCCCATTAGATGATTTATCTTAGATTGGGCTGAATATATATTGAAAGATACAGTGCAGGTTAAAAAAAATATTGTAAGATACACCTTTATAATAAGTATTCAAAAAGTATCCATTCTATTCATTCTGATTGATTAAAAACAGACGAAGGTCAAAGCTTAATAACGCATATTTGTTGTTGCCTCAGCTGTTTGTATAACCGAGTGGTTCCCAAAGTTCGAGAAACCTTAACAACTAGGCCTACAGGTCAAATTCTGTGTCACGGTGCTCGTACAACATAGTAGTGTAATACAAACCACTTATAGAGCCTTATATGGTCAGTGCCTACCGTTTAGCCGATTTGCCAGAAGGGGATACCCTAGCTAGCTTAACAATGGACATGCGCCTAACATCAACGTTCTATGCTCACCCAGTGAGAAGTTAAAAATGTTTAAATGTTTTAAACACAGTTCTTATCAAATAATGTAAGGACGGATAACATGTTTTAGTTAACTGATTGATTAAATTAAAATTCCTGTAGACTTAATTGATCATAATGTCGGGGGCTAAGAAATATCCTGGTCACAAATGAAACACTAACTCTGTGACATTCACTGTAGATTATCTGAACTGCATCCTGGGAGGTGTCTCGTTTGTTTATTGATTTTTATTGAATGACCGCTAGACGGTGCGTATTAATTTAATTATTAATTTATTGTTCATTTTATAATTAGCGTGCATTCTGAAGTGGCTCATGCCGGTGAGGTAATGACGTGACACAAGGCAATTGTGCGGTCATGTTCTATGACGACGACAGCGTTTCACAAAGTCTATAAAAGTGTGGTTATTGTTTGTTTGTCATTTACTTTACCAAAATGGATCATCTGAGTGAGAGTGTGAGATCTGCGATGAGTCAGACAATAAGGGTGCAATTGGAAGCAGTTTTCAATGACATTGCAGCAGAAAATGAGCAGAATGAACAGACAAAGAGAGCAACTATGCAGTCCCTCCTGCAGGACATAGTAGAGATGGAGGCTGTATTGAATGCCGAACGGGAGGAATGGGGAAAAAAGAAAAAAACACTACTGAAAGGAATAGAAGTAGCAAGAAGGGACAAACAATTGAAATGCCAGCTTGAGAAAGACCTGAACTTCTTTTGCATCAATAACGAGAAGGAAGAGTTGGAGCAGGAGAAAGAAAAATGTAAAAAACTTGAATTCGAGAACAATACGCTTCAGGAACTCCTGGAAAAGCAGGACGATGACCATGATGATGCCATGGCTGAAAGGCTGAAAGAGCAAATGAATAAAGACTTGGAGAACTTTGAAAGGATGACGACTGAGAGGGTAGACTTGGTGTTATCAGGAGTCCTGGTTGTTGCCCCTCTGAAACATAAACTACTGACAGAGCTGAAGGTGCAGGCAGAAAAAGAGGTAAATAAATAATTTTGTTTTGCCGTTTGAGGTAAATAAACAAACATTTACACCATCTCTTCCCAGACATTCAGTCCCACTAGATGCTGCCTTCTCGTTCCCCACTTAATTGCTTCCATCTGTACGTGTTCTGTGTTTGTGTCCTTCAGGTGTCTTCTCTTCAGGCGGTCTGTGACACAGAGGTGATACTAAACCCAATCGCAGCCCTGATAGAGCAAGAGATTGAACAAAGTATGAAAGAACTTCGCACCAAAATGTATACGAAGGAGGAGAAACTAAGGGATACACAATTGACGGAGAGATGGAAACTGGACAAAAAGATGAGCAAACAACTGGAGAAAATCCAGGCAAAGGAGAGGAAGCTGGAAAAGGAAAGAGAGAAGAAAGCAAAGAAAGAGGAATTAGCCAGAGAAAAGAAGGAGCGCAAAGCCATGCAACCAGTGCCAGAGAGCAGAAGAACATGGTTCAATTTCTGTGGAATCATTTTCTGAAGGAAATATGAATTCCTCCTGAGTAGCCTAAAGAAAACGATCCTTGTGTTTGATGAGGATTAAATGGGGGAGACTGAAAGGGATTGAGAAACATACTGAAAACACTCCACTTCAATAAATAATAAGGAAGTGGAAGCATTGACTCTTTTAATCTCAGTCTCAATAACTTGAGGGCAATAAATGTCATTTTTATTCCCTCCACTACCAAGCCAATTGTTGTTTGTTATTTAAGTTATTTTGAAGTGTCTAACTTGGGTGAAGGATAGAAGAAGGTAGTTTATTGTATAACATTTAAACTACAAGGCCATCTCCAGTGTTCAGTCCATAGAGTGGCGGGTGGTCTGTAGTTGTTTCTGATGCCATCCAGTCTCTAAAGTCAAGCACCCCTGCCTATGTAGTGGTTGGTAGTGTGATGTTCCTTCCTGGGTCAGGTGGTCTGCAGCAGGCGTCTGCAGTGTGGCAGCAGCTCATGGTCGGGCAGGTGCAGGTTAAATTCCAGCGCCACCAGCACAGGAAACTCAAATGCCAGCAACTCCCTCCTGCTCAGCCTCAAACGCTCCTCTAGCCTCTAGGGCACATACAGTATGAGGGATACTCAGCATTATAAACACACAAACACACACACACACACACACACACACACACAAAGTCATACACACATACAAAACATACACATTCCGATTACTTTCAATCTTGATGAGTAAGAAATCAGAGAGGTTGCGAAGACTGTGTCTTCTACCATGCTCTTGAATGTTCTACCATGCTCTTGAAAGGAACCTCCTGATCAGAAATGCCTGAAGTGCGTGCTGAATTTGACCATCCAAATTGACAGCCCTTTTAATGGTTTGAATGTTTTATGTAATTACCTACAGATTTGCATTACACCCACACAAACATAACTGTTCATTATAATTATTCAATTCCCATGGCTCTTGACAAGGACTCTTCCTTCTACTGCTCAATTAAATCCACTATCACTACTGCCATCACAGTTTGTGCAATTCTTTGGGATTTGTCATTAGGGATTTTTATGGGATCTCTACAACAGGGGTTCTCAAACTTTTTGGGGCCAGGGACCCCTCAAAGGGTAGAACATTTTTCGAGGACCCCCTCATAATCGCATCCCAAATTAAACCATATAGGCTTATAGCTATTTGTAATGTTTTATGCTTTTGGACTCTTTTACTCTAAAATCATATAGTACTAATATTACAAGAGTTTTAGATTGTATTACCATTGTATTACAATTGGCATTACTTGACAGTATGTAGGATATATTTGTAAATATTTTTTTGGAAAATGTGCTGAGAAGCTAAATAATGTTTACCTTACATAAAAACCAAATATTGATGGAATACATTTTTTTATCAAAGCAGATTGTAGGGTTTTCCAATACAACTCAGATTGTAGGGTTTTCCAACGGAGATGATTCTGAAGATTTATTTTTAACAAAGACATTAACAAACATGAAATATTCACCTAATGTTATCAAAAACTGGTATCCCAGACTGACACTCCGTACAAATCTCTGTACAAAAAATATGATAAACTCTTTTCAGTGGTGGTGTTGTGTGTGTGTGTGTGTGTCATCAATGAGAAGGGTGTTCCTGTCTCTCAGCACATAGTTTGTCCAGTGCAGTTTATTTACCCGGTCTTGTTGTCACTGAACGATGGCAACCTTTGGAAACCAGAAATCTGCAGTTGTTTTATGGCTGATGTGATGGGCACTTGTCTGTATTAGCGTTGTCACGAACACTTAACAAATGGCATTTATATTAGTATTAGCCTCCAGCAAGATACTAATGAAAACAACATGGTGACATCACTGCATTGATTATACACGTATAGCGTTTTCTTTCTAGAGGTTAATTTTGACAATGAACTGGGCTACGTTCTTGCAGCCAAATTGAAAGCTAGATCAACGTCTCAGGGCTCTCAAGTGTCACGCATTGAGCGTGACAGTCACTCATTTCGGTCTTTACTCACGCACTCCCGCCACACATCGTATTTCTCACGCTGAAAAAAACCTCTAGGCTATTTAATGTGCCGCAGCGCGCAAACATGACCTGGTCGCGCTGCCCTCACCATGGAGGAATCAAGCACGTCTCCCCGAATCCCCTGGAGTTCTGCCGTGAGGTGCCACTTATCAGCCAATCAAAAAAAAAATGGCCTACACAATAGCCAATCCGAGAAAATACATCTGTTGTATCTGGGTAAGATTTAATCCAGCAACCAATGAAAATAAAGCATCCTGAAATTGCGCGCGATTGATCTTTCGAAAGTTTCGTTCGTTCACCTGAGGAAACCACTGGAGCTCCGAGCATCAGTCTTCTACAAAGAGTAAGTCGTCTCCTGTTTTAATGTTACAACAAATTCACAATGGTTTGACACAAGCAATGACAACTTGACTGCAGTTAGAGAATATTTCCCAGATGATTAGCATCAGTTTTTAATGAGTGTTTGTAGCCAACACAGTTTGCCTTTTCACTATAGCTTTGACTCCGAACTTCGTTAATAGGCTATAATAAATTCGAGCAGGCCTATTAAATATATATATATATAGCCTATAATTCGAACGAATATTAGGCAGCCCTTAATATTCAATTATGTTATGGGCATTATTTTTTGTAAATGTGTTTGCTTGAACATTCTATTCAGATTCCGAGGCTTTTTCACGCCTGGTGAAGTTGTGAATCGCGAGCTCATTAGGCATACTAGCATGTTATAAATATCCTGGCCATGGATGCATTAATCATTGCATCTGTCTTTCAAAGATGTCAGGTAAAAAACAAATAAGCATCCTGTCCTTCGCCCAACGGGAAAGTCCCCTAAAAAGGCCAGATAAGGCCCAGAGAAGGTTGTAAACACATTAGAGGAGGAGATGGTGGAAGTGGAAGAGACAGTGCAGGTGGAAGAGGAAGAGACAGTACAGGTAGAGGAGGGAGAGACAGTGCAGGTGGAGGAGGAGGAGACGGTGCAGGTGGAGGAGGAGGAGACGGTGGAAGAAACAGTGGAGGAGATGGCTAGAACAAAAGGGAGAAAAGTCCCAGGAGCAGCCACATACAAGACCTCTTTTAATAGTGAATGGACCTCTAAATGGCCATGTATTACTGTAGGAAGCACCAGCTCATATTACTGGTGCTCTATCTGCCGCCAAGAGACTTCCTGTGCCCATCCAGGTGTGCGGGATGTGACAAGGCACATAGTAAGGGGCATCAGGCCAAACAGCAGGCACTGAAGTCAACCAGCACAATTAATGCATCCAATTCTACGACTATGGCATATATAATGGGAACCAACACCAAAAATGATAAAAGAGTCCAAAAAGGCAACAAACACCTACAATAAACAACACAAGTCATAATTCTCTCTCTCTCTCTCCCAAATTGAATAAATACTTTGTAATTGGTTGAATTGTCAGTGCCATTTGTCAAATCTTTTCTGCAAGTCTGAGCAATTATTAACAACAACAAAACACTAATAATAATATGGGGGGGGGGGGGCTGGTCTGTGGGCATACGGCAGGGGCGGGGCGGGCGGAATGGGGGTGGGCCGGGGCGTCGCCGGGGGGGGGGGGGGGGGGGGGATATGTCACTCTTGCCTGTCTTCAAAACTTGAGAGCCCTGACGTCTTAAACGAGAATAGCTACATGCAATAGGGCTAACCTATCTTTAAAAAAGGGCCTTCTGCAACGATAAACACGACCCGTACTGATGGAAGATTAAATGCATCACTTGCAGATTATGGCAGTTAACATTACTAGCATGAAAAGTGCGGTTTAGTTACGTTAACCACACTGCATTATGATCATTGTACTACGCATAGTCAAAATTCTGTGATGGGGAAAATCGCTTGTCGCTAAACTACTACTACTACTAAGGCTACTCGTGTTAGGCTGTAGGCTATATGGGTGACCTTGGGGGTGTTCATGTTTTTAATCACATTTGCTAACCTGTCGTTCTTTGAACTCTCTAAAAAGTTCGGGGTGTCTGTCTGAGAGGTCCTTAGCCATATTTGACGTGTTACCTCCCTTTGCCTGAGTGGCTTTGAAGCATGTTTTACAGACGGGTCTCTGTGTCGATGGGCTTTCCTTCACAGTCTGCTTCGTTTCCGAAGTACTTCCAGATCTCACTTATTTTTTTAAAACAAGCCGAGGACGGTCGGCCAGAGCTCCTGCACATGAGGCCATGTCTCCCCTGAGATCACTCGCTGTGAGTGAAGGCTGTCTGTTGCATGTGTGAGAGTTGGGCAGCCCCGCCCTTGCAGTCAATGCGTGCAGGCAGCATGACAGGGAGCGGAACAGTGAGTGCGCTCTGATTGCGTGCTATTTTAATGAAGTAACTATACTTATACCTTTCAAAACTTGTCTAGTATCCGTACATAAGTACCGCGGACCCCAGTTTGAGAACCACTGCTCTACAACAGTCACACACTATCACATGGGTACTCACATCGAGCAGCTGTCTGACCTCGAACCTTTTGAGGTCACTGCCCATCTTGGCAGCCAGGAGGATGCAGGCACCTGCACAGAGTTTGCGGTTCTGCTTGTGCACCTTGCCTCTGAGGGCCAGCTTTTCAAAGTACACGAAGGCCATGGCCACTGTAGGCTCCTCATATCCACAGTCCTCTTGAGCCACCTTACGGATCTCTTTCTTCAGACTGTGAATGTTAGAAGGCAGAGAGAAAAACAATATTCTGACCGATCAGAAATGAGGCAGTTCAATTGTCAACATTCTAACAACATTATAGCAAATTCAAGCACCTCCGGATTTTGCTGAGGGTCAGTCGAATGTGTGGAAACTTCTCCCTGAAAGTCTTATTCATATCTCTCTTCAGATCACTGGGTTTGGTATACTCAATGACAGTAGTCTGAGAGAAGAGGGGGAAAGACAGATTGGCATTGTTTGATTGCTGTGCTTCCTTCATCATTTTCAGTCTAGGCTCATTGTACAACAAACAACATACCATGTCAGAACGGAAGACAAGCACACGTTTGTGTTTGCCACATGGCCAAAGGGGATCATCCAAGAGGTTTGGGTCATAGTTCCTGCAGTCTCTACTATCAGCTCCTGCTAAATGAATGAGCACAACATAAACAGAAGGCTCCTGGTCATTGGAGATGAGCACAAGAGTCATATGCATCTGCTTCCATTGTGTATTTTGATCCAGTTAATGGTGTACACACATTTAGAAAATAAAATGTTTGTCTCCATTTAAGACTAATATGCTAAAATATGCCAGAACGCTAGATAATATGCCAAAAGCCATGTCCTTAAAATCAGACTGCTCTTAACAGGACTTTGTAAGGCTCCTGAGGCCAGGTAATGCTTCTCTCACCTGTGTGTGTGAATACTCATGTCATTCTGACCGTACTGAGTAAGCTCCTCACCTGTGTGTGTGAATACTCATGTAATTCTGACCGTACTGAGTAAGCTCCTCACCTGTGTGTGTGAATACTCATGTAATTCTGACTGTACTGAGTAAGCTCCTCACCTGTCTTCCCCTTACGGTGGGCGCTGACACTCTTGATTGGGTGGAAACCATGGAAACCACAGGGAGCAGGAGGGTAGACGGGCCCTGAGGAGCTCTGCTGCTTGACGGGACAGTGTCTGCTCAGGGCATGAGTGGGATACAACAGCTGGGTGTATGAAACTGTCTGGAGGGATACATCAAACACAAGCACTCAGCATTCAGTAGTCAGGACTCTAATGGACTGGTCTGCTGATGATGCTGTTTGGTTTAAGAGTTTACGTCTGAAACTAGCAAGTTAACTTGAAAAAAAAGCCAACAAACTTACTCTGCAAACAAACATCTCAAGTGGAAATAATGAAAGATAGCCAACTTGCTAACTGATGTGTTTGTGATGTATTTGCTGTTACATTTTCACAGGGTTTCTGACCCAGCTCACAAAACTATATAGTGAATAACATAGGCAGCTAAATGTAACAAATGTGTTTATCTCTCCTTCACATGACCATATACAGTACAACCCAAATACAACCTACAACCTAACATAAAAACCTACCTACAAAAACATACCTTAAAATGGTACAAAAAACCCTACATAATGTGGCTTGAACTACAATGAACAGAGATGAACAGGTCTTTAGACTGACCTTTCCTTTAGTACCAAGCTCAACACCTTCCAGGCCGATCACCATCTCTTTTGTGGCCATAGCTCCAGATGGTTGCTGATGTCCACTCTCCAGTGTCACATCCCTGCACAGCACACAATGACTGATATCACATGTCACATGTAAACTGAATATAATGTCTGTATGTCTCTTTACCTACACATCGATTCACATTGGTATAAGATATACATTACAAAAAGCAGACAGTATAATGAAAGAAAACGTACCCAATATGGCTGTAGTCTCGGTAAGGTATGAGAGAAAACACCCGACAAAGAGCTCGTCTGACAGTTATCAGAATTATCCTGTGATGGAAAAACATCAGTTACAACCAAGATGTTACTATTATTGTACTGTCAATGGTATAAGACATAGATTACAAATCCTTCTTCCATCACAGCTCAGTATCCCACTGTGGATGGTAGGTGACACCTCCCTGCAAGTGCTCACATATTCTACCATCTTCACTTTGATTAGCTACTAAGAGAGTGTCCATGGTGTATGTGTGCAAAGTACCTGCCGTCACTTGTGTCATGCTGTCGCAGGTTTTTTATGAAATGGACCCTTTTACTGCTTTTTGGTCGAGGAAAGCTTGATGAATTAAATCTGAACAGAAAAAATGTTTATCTTGACATTACATTTCTCACCGCATACAAAATTCTAGCATGTGGCTTGACGGTAAGCATACAAAATATGATGAAAGTCTTTTATGTGTGTTAAATGCAGCGCCTGAATTACCTGCGGAGGGGAGCATTCTCCTCAATGTCCGGCAGGGTCTCAAACCGGATTTTGCGCCTGAGAAAGATGCTTTGATTAGTTCCATATTGGTGTCATTCAGACGACAAACACAATAAGTAATGATTCCTTTTTTAAGACTTAACTCTGATGATGAATTACATGAATTCTATAATCAGTTATGTATGATATGTGTCTATCTAAAGGTTACCTTGTCCGCTGTAACTCCTGGGAGGCGTTGCCCTGGCTGTCTGAGGAACTATGTGTTTGCTTTTTGGGGGAGCCAGAAAGTTCTCTCTGAGGTGCTGGGGTGAGTCTCCCTATGGCAGCATCAGACGGAGGATGACGATGAAGAAGACTGCTTATGTCAGATGCAGCCTGTGCTTCAGAGTCCATAGACTCCTGATCTACTGGCAGGCTTGTTGGTACACTATCACTCCAAGTCTGGTCCTCTGCTCCAGAACTGTGGACTATTGCAGTTGTAATGCTGCTGTACTGCTGGTGTGTCGTCATGGCAACTTCACTCCCCGCCTCAGCACCCAAAAAGCCCTCCCTAAAACCCTGTGGTGGTTGGCCATCCAGAGAGATGTTCCTCAGGAAGTAAAGAGCAGCCTGTCTTGTGCGCTGGTCCATAGCTGGTGCAAACGAGTCCCTTTATCTGTGTAGCGGGGTGTCTGGCAGGGCTGCTAGAGGGTATTTGTATAGCGGGGTGTCTAGTGTGCATGGCTGTGAATGGCAGGTCTTGAACGCCTCAAGTGGTCCTGATACACAGCTGACAGGACTAGGCTGTTTAAGCTCTCTGTTACTTTCTAGATCTAAGGGGCACCATCAATAGAGAGCTTGTCTGACTGTTCAACACTTTACTTAATGCTGTCCTATACTGGGACTTTATTCAATTACCTTAGCTGCTAAGATATTTCTAGGATTGTGAAATAAATCTCTAGTTTTGTCCAATGCACTTGGTGGAACTGTCATTGTCGTGAGTGTGTTGTGCATGTGTGTTTATGTGTTTGTGTGTGTGTGTGTGTGTGTGTGTGTGTGTGTGTGTGTGCGTGTGTGTGTGTTTGTGGGTGTGTGGAACTGTCATTGTCGTGACTCGTGAGTATGTTGTGCGTGTGTGTGTGTGTGTGTGTGTGTGTATGTGTGTGTGTTGATCGCCCACCAAGCAGTTCGACTCGCAGCTGCGCACGTGGTACTGCGAGAGTCACGCCCAGAGGTGCAACGCTGAGCTAGGAGGCCGGGAGGCACGCGTCAGGGCAAAGAGCGCCTTCAACACGAGGAGCAGTACCTCTCCACACCACACGGTGTCACCACCCACACATGACACCAGCACGGCACCACAAGCAGCGGTAACTACCAGCAACAGAGGGGGGAGAGCCAGGAGAAAAGTATGGGGAGATGAGTGATTAGGACCTCTGAGGAGAACAGGTATAGTCTGTAATAAGGATAATCTTCCTGAGACAAAAAAAGTCATACAAAAAATATTTAGATTTAATTATTAAATTCAGTGTCAGATTTAGGTTTGATTTGTGTAATTATGTGAATGAGAGTCCATATATCTGGTATAAAGATGTACTACTGCAGTTTGAATTGTGATGCTTTTTATTATTTTGTAATGTATGAGTTTCATACCACTACACACTACTGCCAGGTTATATGCTCCTGAGAATCAAACACAGGCCAACACCATGTTCTACCACACAAGCTGATTTACTGATGGGTTGATAAAGTGTCTCAAGGGGGTACCAAATACCATTTAAACTAACGATGAGAGGTTACCATGTATAAATGAACATAAACCTAGAAAAATTCCTCCCCAGTTTGATCCGTGTTGTGTCACTCTTTCGATGTTTGGGGCTATGGAAGGGGCTGAGACGTAGCTCTCCAAGCTTCCTATCACCCATTCCTCTCCTCACGGCCTCCTCAAACACCAGACGCTCCTTCTTAGACTCTAAGAGGAAGAACACCAATCAGCACACGGAGGAACTAATTCAGTTCGGCCGGAGTAAAACTGATCTTTAATTTCAAGATTTCAGAAGCTTCATACCTTTTTAGAAACCCTATAGGTTAATATATGAAAATGTCACGCCTGCTCCCCGCCCAATCCCCTTAACCAGAATTGATTCAATTGTTATTGCCCTGTTTAAAATCTGTGTTTATCGTAGTGTGTGTTGTGCCCCTCTCATCCTCTGGGTATCTGTAGCTGGCTGTGATGTTCTCCTGTCTGCCTCTGCCCACGGTCTCAGTGCTGATGTTCTGGCTAATCTGAGCCGTGTCAGTAGAGCCTCTGCTTTAAGCCGTCTTTCGTGAGCATCCAGAACACATGATCTGCATTCAGTGCAGCGATGACAAATGGCATTTCATTCTTCAGGTTGGTGTGTCCCTCCAGAACAGCCTTCAGAGAGTACGGTGGGTCACAGCATGTGTATCTATAACCAACATTTCTATTAAATTCTTTATGTTTATAATATAATACAGAACGGAAGTGCAGCAGTCCTCCAGCACAAACCCTTTCACCTTATCGTAACAATCTCATTCCGAGTGGTTGCTGAGATACTCATGAACTGTCAGTCATGAACACACAGGTCAAGTTGAGAGAGGTAGAGGAGAAGTTACTCAAGCAATTCACTTCACAGATTCAACAAATAAGAAAATTAAGCTGTCTGACATTATGATTATGACTATCAGTTTACTATCAGACTACTCATCTGTAACAGTCACTGACATTGACTGAAACTGTAAGTTGTTTATATATCTGTAGTGTGGGCAGGTCCTCCACAAGTTCAGATGTGCACAGTATCACAGTATGTCGATCAATTATTACATAATCGTCTGATAGCAACTATTTTGAGCTGACCGCAATTATTTTGCATAATTGTTAGAATATTTTCCATAAATCTGTATAAAAACATGGATTTCTTCAGGAGGGACTGCTGAGGATGAAGTGATGCAATGGTTGACTGGACAGTCACACAGGCACCTACTTCTGTCAGAGAGAGAAACTGTAATGATCACTATTCAGTTCGATCACACACGTGTGTGTAACGCATGCCAAACCAGCTATTTTCTTCGTAAGAAAAGTTGAAAAATAAAGTAGTGTTATATTTGGATGACATTTGATCGCTTTTATTGAATATATGTTTATTTTTTACACAAATCAGTAAACAGATGAGCTTAATGAGGTAATATTGACTTAATGATGAATTAACAATTACTATATGAAGAACTTTGTGTGACTTTACATACCGTACTTCAACTCATCAGGTACAGGTAACGATAATTAGCAAAGACTTTTACACTGGAAACAGGGAGTGATGTTTAAAACACTTATGTGGAAATGCCAAAGTTGACTTTCATCCAACCCTGTGTCAAAACTGAGAAAGTATTCATACTAACTGAGAAAAAAGGGCCCATCCCAACCCTGGGCTGCGCTCCTTCTAGAACGCACTGCCCTTAAGCAGGAACAGGATCAGCCTAATGAGGTCATAGTGATGATAGTGATGAATTAACAATTACTATATGAAGAACTTTGTGTGTACATATTTTTCTTGAAATCATCATTGATGAGCTCGATAATTAGCAAAGACTTGCATTTACACTGGACCATGGAGTAATGTTAAAACACTTTTATTGGCTTTCATCCAACCCTGAGTCAAAAGTGAGAAAGTACTGTATTCATACTATCTGAGAAAAAAGGGCCCATCCCAACCCTGGGCTGAGCTCCTCCTAGAATACACTGCCCTAAAGCAGATTAAGATCTATGGGAGGAGAGTTTGTGTGGGTTCTCACTCTCTCTTTCTCTCTATCTGTCTATCTCTGTCTTTCTCTCTGTCTGTCTGTCTGTCTCTCTCTCTCTCTCATAGTCTAGTGTGTGCTATGCAACAGGATGTCACAATAATGTGTATATGTAAATGATGAAATCATGTTTGATTTCCTCAGCAGGGCTGGGCGAGGGGTGTGTACTCTTGTCGGGAAGAAAACCCCTCTGGCATTCCTGGGAACTGAAATACAGGGCATGACAGGGTTTAAATAGGCGACACACACTCTCTCCCTGCAGATTCACACTTGCTGGGACGACTATCTAAACTCCATCACTAGGAGAAGAGAATACTCATCCTCTCAACAGCAACTATGGCGCTTGGTAAGTCCCTTACTTCAGTGGTTCTCAACCAGGGGGCCGGGGCCCACATGGGGGCGCCAGGGAGCTGCAAGGGGGCATTAAGGGGCAAGGGGGCATTAAGATGATGGGAAACTAATTAAAACAGTGAGCCTTAATTATCAAGTGAAATATGCTAACATTTGTATGGAGAACTTTCCTAAATATAAACTCAAAGTCATTTCTATTTAAAATTAGATTAGAATGAGTCTTAAAACATTTGGCATTCATATTTTGTGTTATAAGTGAATTGTGGCACCTATCAACTTTCAAACTCTAGGAAGTATGGAAGCCTGGAAGTATTGATACATTAGTCCTATTACAGAATGTCTCAATTATAAAGTGTTAAACTAACATAAATAATACAAACAAGTTAATATTATACAACAAGCCTTTTACTACCTGTGGATGTATGGGAAAGGGGAAATGGAAATGGAAATTAAGGATTCCGCTTATGATATTTCGGGAAAAGTTGTTTTTTAAAGTTTTTATGGGGTCAAATTAAATAAGCTTGACTAACTGCATTGGACTTTGGAGTGTCTAGGTATCAGTGAAAAATACGAGTTGAATAAAAGTTTATGCGTTAAGAGATGATAGCTTCCTGATTAACAGAAACTAGTGGGGCCGTAACGTTAGCCTATTACTACAGCTAAGTATGTGAAGGTAACTTCTTTATTTAGCCTAACATCAACATCTGAAGGTATTTTAAGATTAAATCTAGGTTAAAGAAGTTGTTCATTCTTGTAGGTTTTAATTTTTTTGATTGAGGTCCTTACTCGTAAATGTGTAACGCGAATGCACACATTTGACATGCCATTGCATCTTACATTGGAACCTGATGTTGTTTTCATTGGGCTAGATCTTAACTGTCGTTCGAAAGGTGGTGGCAGCGGGTAGACATGTACGGGTAAAGGTCTAGGACACCTAAACGGGTCCAGCAGCAGCACTGCTTTTCACCAAAGATTTCAAGGAACGTAGCGCGCTGTCTTTCGTTGTTGTCTAGACGCAAACTTGAATGGTTAAATTCACTTTGATGTATGTTTTGGTATGATTTCTGGTAGAGATAAGCAAGGTCCTGCTCCACGTCAAGGAAAACAATAAGGAGCACCGCACTGATGACGTAAGCGTAAAACGTTTGATGGTGCGCCGTGGCCAGAGCTTCAAAATCACTCTCCACACCAATCGGCAGTTCCAGCCTGATACCGACACGCTCCTTTTTACTGCGGAGACAGGTATGTTTATGTATCATCATTCTTTATGTATCATCATTCTGATCAGTATTGGTATCAGTCACACAAGGAATACAGTGCATTCAGCTTGATCTACATGTGTTGATAGCAATGCCAATTACAATTTCCTCATTCATGTTTTTATCAGTCTTTATGCATCAACATTCAAACTGCCATTGCATAATACAAGTCACACAAATGAGAAATGCAATGTGTATGACTGGACAAAGTGTGATCTTAAAGGCCAAGTCATCCTCTATTTAAAAACCCTACCTACATCATGAATAAACTCTGTCATGAACAGGCAGTAACATCACATTGGCGTTAACAGCAAATATGCTTTCCCTGCAGGACCCAAGCCATCAGAGGAAAAGGGCACGCGTTGCGTGTTTGGTTACCCGAAGTCGACGGGTGCAAAGAAAGCATGGACAGCACTGGTACAGGAGAGTGGCCGATCTTCCATGACCTTGGCCATAAGCAGCCCAGCTGATGCCAGTGTGGGCTCTTACAATCTGTATATGAGGGAAGGGTCACACGCCTCCCCTCAGTCCATCACAAACATGGTGCTCCTCTTTAACCCCTGGTGCACAGGTATGCAATTCCTGAAACACACAAGCACAAACAGACATGCAAGGCTCATATGTAAACAAATGTATGCTGATGTGAGGTGGCCTATACACACAGACAAATGTTACACTTATGCATGCCTACCATTCCCCTGTCGCATTTGTCTGAAAACTTACCGGCCTTGTCTGTATATGTTTGTGCTCTCTGTTTGTATGGATGTGTGTGTGTGTTGATGGATAAAGAGGACTGGGTGCACCTCCCAGAGGAAGCTAAGAGGCAGGAGTATGTGATGGCTGAGCAGGGCATCATCTACAGAGGATCTGCTGACCGCATCGGCCCCCTGGCCTGGAACTTTGGACAGGTACGCTAACAGCACATGTGTGTTTTATGATTTTTGCGAACTAGCCAGTGGGATGCGGTTGTTCATGTGTTTGTGGATGCTGTCTTTGCTGCTCTTTCAGTTTGAGGAGGATATGGTGGACATCTGCATGAAGCTGCTGGACATGAACCCCAAGTGTCTGAGGGACCCTGCTGAGGATTTCTCTGCCCGCTGCAACCCCATCTATGTAGGGAGGGTGGTCAGTGCTATGGTATGCCCTGTTGTTCTCTCCCTCTCTCTCACCCTCTCTCTCTCTCTCTTTGTGAGTTTGGGACATTGTTGTATTGTATTCGTAAAAACGTCTGTGTGGTATTTGTTTCCTTATTTCCTTTAATTCTTGTTTAGTTTGATCAATCTATTTAATTTGACCGGAAAGCACTTTGGTACAACTCCTGTTGTTTTAAAATTTCCTAGACAAAGTTGACTTAACTTGACTTGATTTATTCGCAACAGATCAACGCTAATGATGACCGTGGTATCCTGGCGGGCCGCTGGCAAACACCGTACTCCGGTGGCGTGGCCCCCACCCACTGGAGCAGCAGCGTGGACATCCTGCGGCGCTGGTACAAGAGCCATTACTCGCCCGTGAAGTACGGACAGTGCTGGGTGTTCGCTGGGGTCATGTGCACAGGTGAGAACTGGAACTGTTGTAAACATATTATTTCTATTGTCTAATTTCATGTCTGTGGTACCACTGATGCTGTAATGGTTTGGAAACATTTATTTATCTGCAAGAACTCTAGGGTCACCGTGTAATATCTGATTACTGTTCTTCCTGATGTAAAACAAAGGTTTCTGTATATCACAAGATGAAACAATCTCTTCAATCATAGATCAGTCAGGCTATGATTTAGGCTGTTTCATACTGCTTGGCTACACAGTCAACAGTAAAAATATCGAGGTCTCACTATGTTTCTGTGTGTGTGTCAGTTTTGAGGTGTCTGGGAATCCCATGTCGTGTAGTCAGCAACTTCCAGTCTGCTCACGACACTGATAAAAACCTGACCATCGATGAGTACTACACAGACCACGGGGTTCAGCCTAAGGAGAGCGATGACAGTGTGTGGTGAGTGTCTTACTAGAAATGAATCAGACGAGCTTGTTAATATGTATAGTATATGTAGGTGTTTATGGAGTCTCCTGTTAGTCCCTTTTCGACACTCGGTCGGCCTACCGCCTATTTCTGAAAGACTGCTGCTCAGTTAGATAAGACTGGTGTCCCTTTTACCACTGTTGTCAGACTTACAGAATTGTTCTATATTTCCATTCCATAGCATTAGGGAACATGGTGTTTGTCAGTGCAGAGGGTCAAATGAACGGTTGCTTAGTCGTTACGGGGGCAATAGGGCACTATCACAGGGCCTACCGTTACATGGAACACAGGACACCCCCCCTCCACCCCTCCACCCCCCCGCCTTACTCACAGGGCCCAATGGCCCCCTGTTGGCACACCTCCATGACATTAAAATGATTGACCATAATCCCCTTTTCTCGCAGTTTCTGTCTGTGCCAGTTAGTCACCCCGAGTGTCTGTGCCAGTTAGTATTACCTCAAACTCACTATGTGGAGGAAACCTTTTACTTGCCTGATACAGATGAACTTACTTATGTGTGTGTTTGTGTGTTCAGGAACTTCCACGTGTGGGTAGAGGGATGGATGAAGCGGCCAGACCTCTCTGGGGATTCAACATACGATGGCTGGCAGGTGCTGGACCCCACCCCACAGGAGCAGAGTTCAGGTAACACACACACACACACACACACACACACACACACACACACACACACACACACACACACACACGTACAAGTTACTGAAATCCCTCTTGTCTCTTAGGAGTGTTCTGCTGTGGTCCGTGCCCTGTGAAGGCTGTTCTGGAGGGACACAGCGACCTGAAGTACGACGTGCCGTTCGTCTTCGCTGAAGTCAACGCCGATCAAGTCACCTGGATGCTCATGAGAGACGGCTCAAAGCACAGGCTCCGCACTGTAACTAGTAATGTTGGCCAGAACATCAGCACTAAAGCTGTAGGCGCATACAGACGGGAGGACATCACAGCCAGTTACAAATACCCAGAGGGTGAGGGGAACATCACATACACTGGCTTACACACACCTCACCATCACACACACACTGGCTTACAAAGACCTCACCATCACACACACACTGGCTTACACACACCTCACCATCACACACACACTGGCTTACACAGACCTCACCATCACACACACTGGCTTACACAAGCCTCACCATCACACACACTGGCTTACACAGACCTCACTAGAGGCTGTGGGATATTTTCATATGAATAAGGAATGGATTTACCAGATAACTATGTTACTATATGTGTATTATATGTTATATGTATATATGTTAGTATTATATGTATAGGTTGTTATATGTTTAGCATATTGTATTGTATATTTATCTTGTATATTTAGTAAGGTTATTATATGTTATTACATGTAAATTATGTTCAGAGTACTTGTACAGAGTGTATGTCATGTTATGTTATGTTATATTATGTTTGCTATGTTATGCTATGGTAGGTTGTTGTGTGGTGCCTTGTCCTAAGAATTTCAGTGCCCAGTCTGACCCTGTGTCATTCTGTGCATCTGACAATAAAAGACTTGTAACTTGTAACTTGTAAGAGGCGATAGTGAGTCACTGTAGTGAAAACAGCAAGCAGTGGCCAAAATTATTCCCCTGCCCCGTGCGCTGATCCTGGTGCTCTTCCTCTTAGGTTCTAAGAAGGAGCGTCTGGTGTTTGAGGAAGCCGTGAGGAGAGGAAACGGACACAAGCCCCGCCCTGAGCTGCCACTGAAGCCTACCGTGGTGAAGCTGGAGATCACAGAGGAGAAGGAGCCAATCACGGGACAGGATCTGGAGCTGAGTCTGCTCCTCCATAGTGAGCACTTGCGGGAGTTCAGCGTGCAAATTAACGCTCAGGCCATGAGGTACACAGGTGTGCCCGACAGCCTGGTGTACAGGGCAGAGAAGGATGTCCTGCTGCAGCCCAAGCAGGGTGGGTGTACCGGTGCTCTGGAGAGACCCCAAACTGGAGTTTCTACTGTTTTTTGTTTTTTTTCAAATATAGTAATATATTGTTTACATTTCTGACTCTGAATTACATTTTCCACCTTGGTTTGATACTCATTTTACTTAGTCTTATCGACAGAAATGGCACCTCTTCAGTGTAATAATCTATAATTGAACTATCTATTTAATCTAATCTATTTTACTGTTTATATCTGTGTGTGTGTGTGTGTGTGTGTGTGTGTGTGTGTGTGTGTGTGTGTGTGTGTGTGTGTGTGTGTGTTTGTGCATGTGTGTACAGACCTCAAGATTTCCATCCGGATCCCATTCTCCTTATATGGGACCAAGATGCTGGACAACAGCAGTCTGAAGGTCTCGGCACTGGTGCACGACAAGCAGCACCCAGGAGATGGCTACCTAGCTGTGAAGAACATCGTACCGCAGGAGCCTACAATCACCATCCAGGTTTGTCCACAGTGGTGTTTGCATAGTTCATACTTGAACCAACATCATATTATTATATTTACATGTAATAGACACTAGACGTAATTGACACTTTAGTACTTCATACTGATATACATATATATATATATACAGACACACAGTTGATCTACAGGAACCATCAGTATTGGTGTTGGTAGAAGTATTCAGAGGCTAACTGAATGAGTCACCATCACACTTATACTGACACGATCATAGATCCAGTTCTTAGAGTAGTATACTGCTAGAGAGTATACTATTATATATTCTGTGGATTGTTTTTAATGAATCCTGTCAATGGCCAATAAAGACCTAAAGAGAGATTTGGGAACGTATTGACCCTGAATCCCTTGTATTGTAATGGTGAAAGTATTGATCTAATGAAGTTTGCTTGTTCTTAGGCACCCAGCACATGTCAGCAGTTTACAGAGGTGACGGCGGAGGTCATCTTTGAAAACCCCATATCCAGCACACTCAGAGATGGCGTCCTTACAATAACAGGCAGTGGGCTGTTGAGTCATACCGTGGTGGCCAGGTAACACACACACACACACCCACACACACACAAGTGGAGAAAGAAGTGTCCTTTGGGGAACTTATCCCATTTGAAAAGAGCTCTTGCATTTGAACTGACAGAGAGTGAATGTTCCCTGATGGCATATTTGACCTCTAAGACTGCTCTTTTGTGAGCTGTCTGTCTGTCTGTCTGTCTGTCTGTCTGTCTGTCTGTCTGTCTGTCTGTCTGTCTGTCTGTCTGTCTGTGTGTGTGTGTGTTGTGTGTGTGTGTGTGTGTGTGTGTGTGTGTGTGTGTGTGTGTGTGTGTGTGTGTGTGTGTGTGTGTGTGTGTGTGTGTGTGTGTGAGATGGAGTACAGTTTGTCTTCAGGAAAGCACAGCACAGCTTCTGACAGCTTCTGACATTTAATTTCAGTCATATATCCTTCCCAGTGAAATACTTCAACGAAAACACCTGCATCTCCCACCTTATTGATTGGACATTACAATGTTTGTATTTGTGTGTTCGTAGAATTCCGGTGCTTGAGGCTGATCAGCGCGTGCGTTTTCGGATCCCTTTCACGCCCTACCGAGCCGGTTGCAGGAAGCTGATGGCAGATTTTGACTGCGACACCTTCAGGGACATGAAGGGCAGCTGTAATGTGGAGGTCAAACCCAACCTGGTGGTTAGCCCACCCTACACAACCTTCAACGGGTCCATCTATGGAGCATAAATGGGCAATGGGGGGCTGATAGAACCACATATTGCCCTTTTCCTAAGTGCTTATATTATTTTGTATCGTCTGTATTTTGTATCATGTAACTCACACCCCTGGATTTGCACTCTGTGTTTGTCTCAGTAAGAGCATATAGCTGATTAGATTCTCATTAGCTCATTAGATTCTATCAGTTTACACTGTCCAACACACACACTTACACATACACACACACACACACACACACACACAAACACATACAAACACTCACACATACATTCACAGTGTTAAGTATTCTACAGATTAAAGTGTTAAATAACTTACAGATCTAAGTGTTCAATAGATTTTTCTACCTACGATAGTTTGTTTTGATTTCAAATGATTGTGTCATAAAATCCTGTTCTAATAAACTCGTTCAAACTGTGGCTCACCATGGCTCTGAGGTTTGATGTAAAAAATGTATGTTCTTGTTCTAATACATATATTTAATATCTTGACACCTCTTAGTGTATGAATCTTGGGTTGTTCTCAACACACACACACACACACACACACACACTAGTGTCTCTCAGACAACACACACATACCTGCACAAGTGTTTGGTCTACTACACATTTTTGGAACAGATGCCACTTTAGAAGCTTCTGATGACAACAGAGCTGGTATTACTAATGCAACACTGAAATACACAAACACACACACACACACAGACGTCCTCAAAACGATTCTAATATAAACTCTCCACGTACTACTGCCTTTCTTCAGTCACTCACACACACACTGTCACCATGAATAACCATTAGGTCAGAGAGTTACATTACATTACATTTGGTCATTTAGCAGACGCTTTTATCCAAAGCGACGCACAAAGGAGAAAACAATCAAGCTACGAGCAATAGAGAACTAGTGTAACAATAAATACTACTTTACATAAGTAATAAAAAGCGCAGGAATGTAACTACTGTAAGTGCGAGTGAAGTACTAGTTAGAGGAGATAGCATTAGAGGAAGGATAAGGAGAGGTAGAGGAAGGAAGAGGAAGGGGGAGGCAGTGCAAGTTAGGAAAGGAGGTGCTCTCTGAAGAGTTGGGCCATCAGCACTAAAACTGACTTAGACAGACTTACACACCAGCACACACACTGGCTAACACATACCTCACCAGCACACACACTGGCTAACACATACCTTACCAGCACACACACACTGGCTTACACAGACCTCACCATCACACACACTGGCTAACACAGACCTCACCAGCACACACACTGGTTTAAATAGACTACTGGTTTTAGCACACTTCACGCATACCATTTAATTCTGTTAACTTGATATAATCTAATTGTAAGTGTCCTGAGAAAAGTGTTTTTCTTTTTTTTTCACAAGGGAGAACAATGGCATTCACTCTTCCCCTATGAAGATACACTCTTAACCGCCTGCAATTTACCTAAACAAACAGCATCTTACCAAGTGACCCTTTCTGTGAAGGGCCAGCACTGCCTATGTCTCTAATGTCAATCCATCAGCCATTGCCACACATGCTGTTAGCAAGCTTGTTTGAGGGGTTGAGGAATAAACATACAGTAGTTTCAACTGGCAGATATTCTTGCTACACAAACTGATTGTAGTGCCTCTCCTCCTAGGCTCTCAAAAGGAGAGGCGTGTGTATGAGGAGGCTGTCAGGCGAGGCAAGATGACCATGTGGTGTGGTGTCCTCCTGGCATCGCAGATACCCCAAATGCCTCAGAAGCCTTGCGGGGTGACACTGCAGATCCCAGATACGGGCCTGGCCATCGACGGGAAGGACCTGGAGCTGCGCCTGTCCCTGTCCAGCAAACACTCGGCTCCGCGAGAGCTCAGCGTGCACCTGATCACCCAGGCCATGAGGTACACAGGTGTTCCTGACTGCCAGGTGTGGAGTGATGTGGAGAACGTCAGACTGCAGCCCAGGCAATGTGGGTCTTTACTTACGAGTTACAAAAGTTATGAAAATTGTATATTTTATACACTGGGGTTAAATAAACACACATATGATTCAAAGCACAAATGCCCTCTAATGCCCCAAATCCACTGCCTTCTATATTTGTGCCCACCGTGCCAACCCTACGCTTCCTCTTATTTTAATTTTATTTATTTTTTTACTCTGATCTTCATCATGATATAACGTGATATTAAGAGGTTAGATAAACTATATCTCTGCATAGTTTTATTTTCTATCTTATGTTATGCATTTTATGTATGCTATTTTTATCTTAAATCTTTATGCACTCTATCCCTGTTTTCGTGTTTTTATGTGTTATGTTTATTTGATGTCTATTGTTTTTGTGGATTACTGTGCATATCATTTCTTTGTGCACGTAATTTCTTAGCTGTTAAGCACTTTGAGCTGCATTGTTTTGTATGAAAGGTGCTATACACCAAAAGTCTGTCATCGTAAAAATATTTCTCTTTTAAAATGTTTAACAGTACAGTTTTAAAGGTTTTAAACCAACAAAAAGGATCACTCGTTGATGTTTTGGAACCTGAGATTCTAAAAGTAGTTGTGAGGGTTTCCTCTCTCGACCAGAAGGCGTCGCCCACAGCTAGCGTATCGAACCGTCGGTGCAAAGGCTCACGACTGAGCTTTGGAGAGAGGAAACCAGTTTGGGGTTGCTGATGTGCTTGGGGATAAATTACACCTTTGGGAGGTCCAAACGAAGTTCACGATCCACTCAAAAACTTGAACCTGAGCGAACATCCATCAGACTCGCTCACGGAGCAAGTGATAATATAACGTGAAATGCTCTTTGCTTGGTTCGCTCAGTTCAAACCAGTGACAGCGTCCCACATATGTGAGAGTTGCGTGTGCCGTGATTTGCTGTGCCGTAATTTATGGCACAAAATGGAACACTAAACAGGTGTTGTAATCACCACATTCGTTTATTCATCAATTAGGCCTAAGTAAGATACGTTTAATGTTTAGCCTAAACATCCACATCTGTCATGTTGATGTATTTGTAATGTTCTGTAACTCGCTTTGGACAAAAGTGACTTCCAAACCATAACCATACACAATTCATCATCATCATCATCATCATTATTGTTTAGTGTAGATGATCAGAACTGCATCCTTGGAGGTGTCTCGTTTGTTTAGAAAACTCAAACTGACATTAATGGAACGAGATTGTACGATTTTTATCAGATGACCGCTAGACAATGCGTATTTTATAATTCATTGAATTATTAATTTAGATTTAGTCATTTAGCAGACGCTTTTATCCAAAGCGACTTACATATGTGTGACTTACAATGTATACACATTTTACATTTACACTGATAGCACACTACACATCAGGAGCAATTAGGGGTTCAGTGTCTTGCTCAAGGACGCTTCGACAGGGAATTGAACTAGCGACCTTCTGATTACTAAACGACTTCTCTACCACTGTACCACTGTCGCCCATTTATTGTTCATTTTATAATTAGCGTGCATTCTGAAGTGTTTCATGCCGGTGAGGTAATGACGTGATACAAGGCAATTGTGCCGTCATGTTCTATGACGACGACATAGCGTTCCACAAAGTCTATAAAAGTGTGGTTATTGTTTGTTTGTCATTTACTTTACCAAAATGGATCATCTGAGTGAGAGTGTGAGATCTGAGATGAGTCAGACAATAAGGGTGCAATTGGAAGCAGTTTTCAATGACATGGCAGCAGAAAATGAGCAGAATGAACGGGCAAAGAGAGCAACTATGCAGTCCCTCCTGCAGGACATAGTAGAGATGGAGGCTGTATTGAATGCCGAACGGGAGGAATGGGGAAAAAAGAAAGAAACACTACTGAAAGGAATAGAAGTAGCAAGAAGGGACGAACAATGGAAATGCCAGCTTGAGAAAGACCTAAACTTCTATTGCATCAATAGCGAGAAGGAAGAGTTGGAGCAGGAGAAAGAAAAATGTAAAAAACTTGAATTCGAGAACAATACGCTTCAGGAACTCCTGGAAAAGCAGGACGATGACCATGATGATGCCATGGCTGAAAGGCTGAAAGAGCAAATGAATAAAGACTTGGAGAACTTTGAAAGGATGACGACTGAGAGGGTAGACTTGGTGTTATCAGGAGCCCTGGTTGTTGCCCCTCTGAAACACAAACTACTGACAGAGCTGAAGGTGCAGGCAGAAAAAGAGGTAAATAAATAATTTAGTTTTGCCGTTTGAGGTAAATAAATAAACAAACATTTACACCATCTCTACCCAGACATTCAGTCACACTAGATGCTGCCTACTCGTTCCCCACTTAATTGCTTCCATCTGTACATGTTCTGTGTTTGTGTCCTTCAGGTGTCTTCTCTTCAGGCGGTCTGTGACACAGAGGTGATACTAAACCCAATCACGGCCATGATAGAGCAAGAGATTGAACAAAGTATGAAAGAACTTCGCACCAAAATGTATACGAAGGAGGAGAAACTAAGGGATACACAATTGACGGAGAGATGGAAACTGGACAAAAAGATGAGCAAACAACTGGAGAAAATCCAGGCAAAGGAGAGAAAGCTGGAAAAGGAAAGAGAGAAGAAAGCAAATAAAGAGGAATTAGCCAGAGAAAAGAAGGAGCGCAAAGCCATGCAACCAGTGCCAGAAAGCAGAAGAACATGGTTCAATTTCTATGGAATCATTTTCTGAAGGAAATATGAATTCCTCCTGAGTAGCCTAAAGAAAACGATCCTTGTGTTTGATGAGGATTAAATGGGGGAGACTGAAAGGGATTGAGAAACATACTGAAAACACTCCACTTCAATAAATAATAAGGAAGTGGAAGCATTGACTTTTAATCTCAGTCTCAATAACTTGACGGCAATAAATGTAATTTTTATTCCCTCCACTACCAAGCCAATTGTTGTTTGTTATTTAAGTTATTTTGAAGTGTCTAACTTGTGTGAAGGATAGGAGAAGGTAGTTTATTGTATAACATTTAAACTACAAGGCCATCTCCAGTGTTAAGTCCATAGATTGCCGGGTGGTCTGTAGTGGTTTCTGATGCCATCCAGTCTCTAAAGTCAAGCACCCCTGCCTATGTAGTGGTTGGTAGTGTGATGTTCCTTCCTGGGTCAGGTGGTCTGCAGCAGGCGTCTGCAGTGTGGCAGCAGCTCATGGTCGGGCAGGTGCAGGTTAAATTCCAGCGCCACCAGCACAGGAAACTCAAATGCCAGCAACTCCCTCCTGCTCAGCCTCAAACGCTCCTCTAGCCTCTAGGGCACATACAGTGTGAGGGATACTCAGCATTATAAACACACACACACACACACACACACACAAACACACACACACACACACACACACACACACAAAGTCATACACACATACAAAACATACACATTCCGATTACTTTAAATCTTGATGAGTAAGAAATCAGAGAGGTTGCGAAGACTGTGTCTTCTACCATGCTCTTGAATGTTCTACCATGCTCTTGAAAGGAACCTCCTGATCAGAAATGCCTGAAGTGCGTGCTGAATTTGACCATCCAAATTGACAGCCCTTTTAATGGTTTGAATGTTTTATGTAATTACCTACAGATTTGCATTACACCCACACAAACATAACTGTTCATTATAATTATTCAATTCCCATGGCTCTTGACAAGGACTCTTCCTTCTACTGCTCAATTAAATCCACTATCACTACTGCCATCACAGTTGGTGCAATTCTTTGGGATTTGTCATTAGGGATTTTTATGGGATCTCTACAACAGGGGTTCTCAAACTTTTTGGGGCCAGGGACCCCTCAAAGGGTAGAACATTTTTCGAGGACCCCCTCATAATCGCATCCCAAATTAAACCATATAGGCTTATAGCTATTTGTAATGTTTTACTCTAAAATCATATAGTACTAATATTACAAGAGTTTTAGATTGTATTACCATTGTATTACAATTGGCATTACTTGACAGTATGTAGGATATATTTGTAAATATTTTTTTGGAAAATGTGCTGAGAAGCTAAATAATGTTTACCTTACATAAAAACCAAATATTGATGGAATACATTTTTTTATCAAAGCAGATTGTAGGGTTTTCCAATACAACTCAGATTGTAGGGTTTTCCAACGGAGATGATTCTGAAGATTTATTTTTAACAAAGACATTAACAAACATGAAATATTCACCTAATGTTATCAAAAACTGGTATCCCAGACTGACACTCCGTACAAATCTCTGTACAAAAAATATGATAAACTCTTTTCAGTGGTGGTGTTGTGTGTGTGTGTGTGTGTCATCAATGAGAAGGGTGTTCCTGTCTCTCAGCACATAGTTTGTCCAGTGCAGTTTATTTACCCGGTCTTGTTGTCACTGAACGATGGCAACCTTTGGAAACCAGAAATCTGCAGTTGTTTTATGGCTGATGTGATGGGCACTTGTCTGTATTAGCGTTGTCACGAACACTTAACAAATGGCATTTATATTAGTATTAGCCTCCAGCAAGATACTAATGAAAACAACATGGTGACATCACTGCATTGATTATACACGTATAGCGTTTTCTTTCTAGAGGTTAATTTTGACAATGAACTGGGCTACGTTCTTGCAGCCAAATTGAAAGCTAGATCAACGTCTCAGGGCTCTCAAGTGTCACGCATTGAGCGTGACAGTCACTCATTTCGGTCTTTACTCACGCACTCCCGCCACACATCGTATTTCTCACGCTGAAAAAAACCTCTAGGCTATTTAATGTGCCGCAGCGCGCAAACATGACCTGGTCGCGCTGCCCTCACCATGGAGGAATCAAGCACGTCTCCCCGAATCCCCTGGAGTTCTGCCGTGAGGTGCCACTTATCAGCCAATCAAAAAAAAAAATGGGCTACACAATAGCCAATCCGAGAAAATACATCTGTTGTATCTGGGTAAGATTTAATCCAGCAACCAATGAAAATAAAGCATCCTGAAATTGCGCGCGATTGATCTTTCGAAAGTTTCGTTCGTTCACCTGAGGAAACCACTGGAGCTCCGAGCATCAGTCTTCTACAAAGAGTAAGTCGTCTCCTGTTTTAATGTTACAACAAATTCACAATGGTTTGACACAAGCAATGACAACTTGACTGCAGTTAGAGAATATTTCCCAGATGATTAGCATCAGTTTTTAATGAGTGTTTGTAGCCAACACAGTTTGCCTTTTCACTATAGCTTTGACTCCGAACTTCGTTAATAGGCTATAATAAATTCGAGCAGGCCTATTAAATATATATATATAGCCTATAATTCGAACGAATATTAGGCAGCCCTTAATATTCAATTATGTTATGGGCATTATTTTTTGTAAATGTGTTTGCTTGCTTGAACATTCTATTCAGATTCCGAGGCTTTTTCACGCCTGGTGAAGTTGTGAATCGCGAGCTCATTAGACATACTAGCATGTTATAAATATCCTGGCCATGGATGCATTAATCATTGCATCTGTCTTTCAAAGATGTCAGGTAAAAAACAAATAAGCAAATAAGCATATGTCACTCTTGCCTGTCTTCAAAACTTGAGAGCCCTGACGTCTTAAACGAGAATAGCTACATGCAATAGGGCTAACCTATCTTTAAAAAAGGGCCTTCTGCAACGATAAACACGACCCGTACTGATGGAAGATTAAATGCATCACTTGCAGATTATGGCAGTTAACATTACTAGCATGAAAAGTGCGGTTTAGTTACGTTAACCACACTGCATTATGATCATTGTACTACGCATAGTCAAAATTCTGTGATGGGGAAAATCGCTTGTCGCTAAACTACTACTACTACTAAGGCTACTCGTGTTAGGCTGTAGGCTATATGGGTGACCTTGGGGGTGTTCATGTTTTTAATCACATTTGCTAACCTGTCGTTCTTTGAACTCTCTAAAAAGTTCGGGGTGTCTGTCTGAGAGGTCCTTAGCCATATTTGACGTGTTACCTCCCTTTGCCTGAGTGGCTTTGAAGCATGTTTTACAGACGGGTCTCTGTGTCGATGGGCTTTCCTTCACAGTCTGCTTCGTTTCCGAAGTACTTCCAGATCTCACTTATTTTTTTAAAACAAGCCGAGGACGGTCGGCCAGAGCTCCTGCACATGAGGCCATGTCTCCCCTGAGATCACTCGCTGTGAGTGAAGGCTGTCTGTTGCATGTGTGAGAGTTGGGCAGCCCCGCCCTTGCAGTCAATGCGTGCAGGCAGCATGACAGGGAGCGGAACAGTGAGTGCGCTCTGATTGCGTGCTATTTTAATGAAGTAACTATACTTATACCTTTCAAAACTTGTCTAGTATCCGTACATAAGTACCGCGGACCCCAGTTTGAGAACCACTGCTCTACAACAGTCACACACTATCACATGGGTACTCACATCGAGCAGCTGTCTGACCTCGAACCTTTTGAGGTCACTGCCCATCTTGGCAGCCAGGAGGATGCAGGCACCCGCACAGAGTTTGCGGTTCTGCTTGTCCACCTTGCCTCTGAGGGCCAGCTTTTCAAAGTACACGAAGGCCATGGCCACTGTAGGCTCCTCATATCCACAGTCCTCTTGAGCCACCTTACGGATCTCTTTCTTCAGACTGTGAATGTTAGAAGGCAGAGAGAAAAACAATATTCTGACCGATCAGAAATGAGGCAGTTCAATTGTCAACATTCTAACAACATTATAGCAAATTCAAGCACCTCCGGATTTTGCTGAGGGTCAGTCGAATGTGTGGAAACTTCTCCCTGAAAGTCTTATTCATATCTCTCTTCAGATCACTGGGTTTGGTATACTCAATGACAGTAGTCTGAGAGAAGAGGGGGAAAGACAGATTGGCATTGTTTGATTGCTGTGCTTCCTTCATCATTTTCAGTCTAGGCTCATTGTACAACAAACAACATACCATGTAAGAACGGAAGACAAGCACACGTTTGTGTTTGCCACATGGCCAAAGGGGATCATCCAAGAGGTTTGGGTCATAGTTCCTGCAGTCTCTACTATCAGCTCCTGCTAAATGAATGAGCACAACATAAACAGAAGGCTCCTGGTCATTGGAGATGAGCACAAGAGTCATATGCATCTGCTTCCATTGTGTATTTTGATCCAGTTAATGGTGTACACACATTTAGAAAATAAAATGTTTGTCTCCATTTAAGACTAATATGCTAAAATATGCCAGAACGCTAGATAATATGCCAAAAGCCATGTCCTTAAAATCAGACTGCTCTTAACAGGACTTTGTAAGACTCCTGAGGCCAGGTAATGCTTCTCTCACCTGTGTGTGTGAATACTCATGTCATTCTGACCGTACTGAGTAAGCTCCTCACCTGTGTGTGTGAATACTCATGTAATTCTGACCGTACTGAGTAAGCTCCTCACCTGTGTGTGTGAATACTCATGTAATTCTGACTGTACTGAGTAAGCTCCTCACCTGTCTTCCCCTTACGGTGGGCGCTGACACTCTTGATTGGGTGGAAACCATGGAAACCACAGGGAGCAGGAGGGTAGACGGGCCCTGAGGAGCTCTGCTGCTTGACGGGACAGTGTCTGCTCAGGGCATGAGTGGGATACAACAGCTGGGTGTATGAAACTGTCTGGAGGGATACATCAAACACAAGCACTCAGCATTCAGTAGTCAGGACTCTAATGGACTGGTCTGCTGATGATGCTGTTTGGTTTAAGAGTTTACGTCTGAAACTAGCAAGTTAACTTGAAAAAAAAGCCAACAAACTTACTCTGCAAACAAACATCTCAAGTGGAAATAATGAAAGATAGCCAACTTGCTAACTGATGTGTTTGTGATGTATTTGCTGTTACATTTTCACAGGGTTTCTGACCCAGCTCACAAAACTATATAGTGAATAACATAGGCAGCTAAATGTAACAAATGTGTTTATCTCTCCTTCACATGACCATATACAGTACAACCCAAATACAACCTACAACCTAACATAAAAACCTACCTACAAAAACATACCTTAAAATGGTACAAAAAACCCTACATAATGTGGCTTGAACTACAATGAACAGAGATGAACAGGTCTTTAGACTGACCTTTCCTTTAGTACCAAGCTCAACACCTTCCAGGCCGATCACCATCTCTTTTGTGGCCATAGCTCCAGATGGTTGCTGATGTCCACTCTCCAGTGTCACATCCCTGCACAGCACACAATGACTGATATCACATGTCACATGTAAACTGAATATAATGTCTGTATGTCTCTTTACCTACACATCGATTCACATTGGTATAAGATATACATTACAAAAAGCAGACAGTATAATGAAAGAAAACGTACCCAATATGGCTGTAGTCTCGGTAAGGTATGAGAGAAAACACCCGACAAAGAGCTCGTCTGACAGTTATCAGAATTATCCTGTGATGGAAAAACATCAGTTACAACCAAGATGTTACTATTATTGTACTGTCAATGGTATAAGACATAGATTACAAATCCTTCTTCCATCACAGCTCAGTATCCCACTGTGGATGGTAGGTGACACCTCCCTGCAAGTGCTCACATATTCTACCATCTTCACTTTGATTAGCTACTAAGAGAGTGTCCATGGTGTATGTGTGCAAAGTACCTGCCGTCACTTGTGTCATGCTGTCGCAGGTTTTTTATGAAATGGACCCTTTTACTGCTTTTTGGTCGAGGAAAGCTTGATGAATTAAATCTGAACAGAAAAAATGTTTATCTTGACATTACATTTCTCACCGCATACAAAATTCTAGCATGTGGCTTGACGGTAAGCATACAAAATATGATGAAAGTCTTTTATGTGTGTTAAATGCAGCGCCTGAATTACCTGCGGAGGGGAGCATTCTCCTCAATGTCCGGCAGGGTCTCAAACCGGATTTTGCGCCTGAGAAAGATGCTTTGATTAGTTCCATATTGGTGTCATTCAGACGACAAACACAATAAGTAATGATTCCTTTTTTAAAACTTAACTCTGATGATGAATTACATGAATTCTATAATCAGTTATGTATGATATGTGTCTATCTAAAGGTTACCTTGTCCGCTGTAACTCCTGGGAGGCGTTGCCTGGCTGTCTGAGGAACTATGTGTTTGCTTTTTGGGGGAGCCAGAAAGTTCTCTCTGAGGTGCTGGGGTGAGTCCTCCCTATGGCAGCATCAGACGGAGGATGACGATGAAGAAGACTGCTTATGTCAGATGCAGCCTGTGCTTCAGAGTCCATAGACTCCTGATCTACTGGCAGGCTTGTTGGTACACTATCACTCCAAGTCTGGTCCTCTGCTCCAGAACTGTGGACTATTGCAGTTGTAATGCTGCTGTACTGCTGATGTGTCGTCATGGCAACTTCACTCCCCGCCTCAGCACCCAAAAAGCCCTCCCTAAAACCCTGTGGTGGTTGGCCATCCAGAGAGATGTTCCTCAGGAAGTAAAGAGCAGCCTGTCTTGTGCGCTGGTCCATAGCTGGTGCAAACGAGTCCCTTTATCTGTGTAGCGGGGTGTCTGGCAGGGCTGCTAGAGGGTATTTGTATAGCGGGGTGTCTAGTGTGCATGGCTGTGAATGGCAGGTCTTGAACGCCTCAAGTGGTCCTGATACACAGCTGACAGGACTAGGCTGTTTAAGCTCTCTGTTACTTTCTAGATCTAAGGGGCACCATCAATAGAGAGCTTGTCTGACTGTTCAACACTTTACTTAATGCTGTCCTATACTGGGACTTTATTCAATTACCTTAGCTGCTAAGATATTTCTAGGATTGTGAAATAAATCTCTAGTTTTGTCCAATGCACTTGGTGGAACTGTCATTGTCGTGAGTGTGTTGTGCATGTGTGTTTATGTGTGTGTGTGTGTGTGTGTGTGTGTGTGTGTGTGTGTGTGTGTGTGTGTGTGTGTGTGTGTGTGTTTGTGGGTGTGTGGAACTGTCATTGTCGTGACTCGTGAGTATGTTGTGCGTGTGTGTGTGTGTGTGTGTATGTGTGTGTGTTGATCGCCCACCAAGCAGTTCGACTCGCAGCTGCGCACGTGGTACTGCGAGAGTCACGCCCAGAGGTGCAACGCTGAGCTAGGAGGCCGGGAGGCACGCGTCAGGGCAAAGAGCGCCTTCAACACGAGGAGCAGTACCTCTCCACACCACACGGTGTCACCACCCACACATGACACCAGCACGGCACCACAAGCAGCGGTAACTACCAGCAACAGAGGGGGGAGAGCCAGGAGAAAAGTATGGGGAGATGAGTGATTAGGACCTCTGAGGAGAACAGGTATAGTCTGTAATAAGGATAATCTTCCTGAGACAAAAAAAGTCATACAAAAAATATTTAGATTTAATTATTAAATTCAGTGTCAGATTTAGGTTTGATTTGTGTAATTATGTGAATGAGAGTCCATATATCTGGTATAAAGATGTACTACTGCAGTTTGAATTGTGATGCTTTTTATTATTTTGTAATGTATGAGTTTCATACCACTACACACTACTGCCAGGTTATATGCTCCTGAGAATCAAACACAGGCCAACACCATGTTCTACCACACAAGCTGATTTACTGATGGGTTGATAAAGTGTCTCAAGGGGGTACCAAATACCATTTAAACTAACGATGAGAGGTTACCATGTATAAATGAACATAAACCTAGAAAAATTCCTCCCCAGTTTGATCCGTGTTGTGTCACTCTTTCGATGTTTGGGGCTATGGAAGGGGCTGAGACGTAGCTCTCCAAGCTTCCTATCACCCATTCCTCTCCTCACGGCCTCCTCAAACACCAGACGCTCCTTCTTAGACTCTAAGAGGAAGAACACCAATCAGCACACGGAGGAACTAATTCAGTTCGGCCGGAGTAAAACTGATCTTTAATTTCAAGATTTCAGAAGCTTCATACCTTTTTAGAAACCCTATAGGTTAATATATGAAAATGTCACGCCTGCTCCCCGCCCAATCCCCTTAACCAGAATTGATTCAATTGTTATTGCCCTGTTTAAAATCTGTGTTTATCGTAGTGTGTGTTGTGCCCCTCTCATCCTCTGGGTATCTGTAGCTGGCTGTGATGTTCTCCTGTCTGCCTCTGCCCACGGTCTCAGTGCTGATGTTCTGGCTAATCTGAGCCGTGTCAGTAGAGCCTCTGCTTTAAGCCGTCTTTCGTGAGCATCCAGAACACATGATCTGCATTCAGTGCAGCGATGACAAATGGCATTTCATTCTTCAGGTTGGTGTGTCCCTCCAGAACAGCCTTCAGAGAGTACGGTGGGTCACAGCATGTGTATCTATAACCAACATTTCTATTAAATTCTTTATGTTTATAATATAATACAGAACGGAAGTGCAGCAGTCCTCCAGCACAAACCCTTTCACCTTATCGTAACAATCTCATTCCGAGTGGTTGCTGAGATACTCATGAACTGTCAGTCATGAACACACAGGTCAAGTTGAGAGAGGTAGAGGAGAAGTTACTCAAGCAATTCACTTCACAGATTCAACAAATAAGAAAATTAAGCTGTCTGACATTATGATTATGACTATCAGTTTACTATCAGACTACTCATCTGTAACAGTCACTGACATTGACTGAAACTGTAAGTTGTTTATATATCTGTAGTGTGGGCAGGTCCTCCACAAGTTCAGATGTGCACAGTATCACAGTATGTCGATCAATTATTACATAATCGTCTGATAGCAACTATTTTGAGCTGACCGCAATTATTTTGCATAATTGTTAGAATATTTTCCATAAATCTGTATAAAAACATGGATTTCTTCAGGAGGGACTGCTGAGGATGAAGTGATGCAATGGTTGACTGGACAGTCACACAGGCACCTACTTCTGTCAGAGAGAGAAACTGTAATGATCACTATTCAGTTCGATCACACACGTGTGTGTAACGCATGCCAAACCAGCTATTTTCTTCGTAAGAAAAGTTGAAAAATAAAGTAGTGTTATATTTGGATGACATTTGATCGCTTTTATTGAATATATGTTTATTTTTTACACAAATCAGTAAACAGATGAGCTTAATGAGGTAATATTGACTTAATGATGAATTAACAATTACTATATGAAGAACTTTGTGTGACTTTACATACCGTACTTCAACTCATCAGGTACAGGTAACGATAATTAGCAAAGACTTTTACACTGGAAACAGGGAGTGATGTTTAAAACACTTATGTGGAAATGCCAAAGTTGACTTTCATCCAACCCTGTGTCAAACTGAGAAAGTATTCATACTAACTGAGAAAAAAGGGCCCATCCCAACCCTGGGCTGCGCTCCTTCTAGAACGCACTGCCCTTAAGCAGGAACAGGATCAGCCTAATGAGGTCATAGTGATGATAGTGATGAATTAACAATTACTATATGAAGAACTTTGTGTGTACATATTTTTCTTGAAATCATCATTGATGAGCTCGATAATTAGCAAAGACTTGCATTTACACTGGACCATGGAGTAATGTTAAAACACTTTTATTGGCTTTCATCCAACCCTGAGTCAAAAGTGAGAAAGTACTGTATTCATACTATCTGAGAAAAAAGGGCCCATCCCAACCCTGGGCTGAGCTCCTCCTAGAATACACTGCCCTAAAGCAGATTAAGATCTATGGGAGGAGAGTTTGTGTGGGTTCTCACTCTCTCTTTCTCTCTATCTGTCTATCTCTGTCTTTCTCTCTGTCTGTCTGTCTGTCTCTCTCTCTCTCTCATAGTCTAGTGTGTGCTATGCAACAGGATGTCACAATAATGTGTATATGTAAATGATGAAATCATGTTTGATTTCCTCAGCAGGGCTGGGCGAGGGGTGTGTACTCTTGTCGGGAAGAAAACCCCTCTGGCATTCCTGGGAACTGAAATACAGGGCATGACAGGGTTTAAATAGGCGACACACACTCTCTCCCTGCAGATTCACACTTGCTGGGACGACTATCTAAACTCCATCACTAGGAGAAGAGAATACTCATCCTCTCAACAGCAACTATGGCGCTTGGTAAGTCCCTTACTTCAGTGGTTCTCAACCAGGGGGCCGGGGCCCACATGGGGGCGCCAGGGAGCTGCAAGGGGGCATTAAGGGGCAAGGGGGCATTAAGATGATGGGAAACTAATTAAAACAGTGAGCCTTAATTATCAAGTGAAATATGCTAACATTTGTATGGAGAACTTTCCTAAATATAAACTCAAAGTCATTTCTATTTAAAATTAGATTAGAATGAGTCTTAAAACATTTGGCATTCATATTTTGTGTTATAAGTGAATTGTGGCACCTATCAACTTTCAAACTCTAGGAAGTATGGAAGCCTGGAAGTATTGATACATTAGTCCTATTACAGAATGTCTCAATTATAAAGTGTTAAACTAACATAAATAATACAAACAAGTTAATATTATACAACAAGCCTTTTACTACCTGTGGATGTATGGGAAAGGGGAAATGGAAATGGAAATTAAGGATTCCGCTTATGATATTTCGGGAAAAGTTGTTTTTTAAAGTTTTTATGGGGTCAAATTAAATAAGCTTGACTAACTGCATTGGACTTTGGAGTGTCTAGGTATCAGTGAAAAATACGAGTTGAATAAAAGTTTATGCGTTAAGAGATGATAGCTTCCTGATTAACAGAAACTAGTGGGGCCGTAACGTTAGCCTATTACTACAGCTAAGTATGTGAAGGTAACTTCTTTATTTAGCCTAACATCAACATCTGAAGGTATTTTAAGATTAAATCTAGGTTAAAGAAGTTGTTCATTCTTGTAGGTTTTAATTTTTTTGATTGAGGTCCTTACTCGTAAATGTGTAACGCGAATGCACACATTTGACATGCCATTGCATCTTACATTGGAACCTGATGTTGTTTTCATTGGGCTAGATCTTAACTGTCGTTCGAAAGGTGGTGGCAGCGGGTAGACATGTACGGGTAAAGGTCTAGGACACCTAAACGGGTCCAGCAGCAGCCACTGCTTTTCACCAAAGATTTCAAGGAACGTAGCGCGCTGTCTTTCGTTGTTGTCTAGACGCAAACTTGAATGGTTAAATTCACTTTGATGTATGTTTTGGTATGATTTCTGGTAGAGATAAGCAAGGTCCTGCTCCACGTCAAGGAAAACAATAAGGAGCACCGCACTGATGACGTAAGCGTAAAACGTTTGATGGTGCGCCGTGGCCAGAGCTTCAAAATCACTCTCCACACCAATCGGCAGTTCCAGCCTGATACCGACACGCTCCTTTTTACTGCGGAGACAGGTATGTTTATGTATCATCATTCTTTATGTATCATCATTCTGATCAGTATTGGTATCAGTCACACAAGGAATACAGTGCATTCAGCTTGATCTACATGTGTTGATAGCAATGCCAATTACAATTTCCTCATTCATGTTTTTATCAGTCTTTATGCATCAACATTCAAACTGCCATTGCATAATACAAGTCACACAAATGAGAAATGCAATGTGTATGACTGGACAAAGTGTGATCTTAAGGCCAAGTCATCCTCTATTTAAAAACCCTACCTACATCATTGAATAAACTCTGTCCATGAACAGGCAGTAACATCACATTGGCGTTAACAGCAAATATGCTTTCCCTGCAGGACCCAAGCCATCAGAGGAAAAGGGCACGCGTTGCGTGTTTGGTTACCCGAAGTCGACGGGTGCAAAGAAAGCATGGACAGCACTGGTACAGGAGAGTGGCCGATCTTCCATGACCTTGGCCATAAGCAGCCCAGCTGATGCCAGTGTGGGCTCTTACAATCTGTATATGAGGGAAGGGTCACACGCCTCCCCTCAGTCCATCACAAACATGGTGCTCCTCTTTAACCCCTGGTGCACAGGTATGCAATTCCTGAAACACACAAGCACAAACAGACATGCAAGGCTCATATGTAAACAAATGTATGCTGATGTGAGGTGGCCTATACACACAGACAAATGTTACACTTATGCATGCCTACCATTCCCCTGTCGCAT
>NW_024879846.1:0-62005 GCF_900700415.2 Clupea harengus | reverse complement strand
TATTTTTGAAGTAAATGAAGAAACGACCATCACCAGGGATTATTAACGGCCTACATTCCAGCTGATGTTCTGCTTGAGGCTTGTTGTTACATTGTTGGTACAGTTGCTCACAGAAACGTTACATTCGTAATTTCACATTTTTCGTCCATTTAATATACATCACAAGGGGCCTCATTTATAAAATGTTAAGTAGAAACCATCCTACATTTGATCTCAGACGTTTTCTGAAATGGTCGTAAGTGTTATTCACAGAAAACTAATGTACGCCCCAAAAAACACGTGTATGCCATTCCTGCGTTTATAAATCACAAATGATCGTCGAATTGTGCGCAGCTGAATCTCCTCCCTCAAAACGCCCCTACTTAATCGAATTAGCATATTCCCAATGCACAAACGGAGCGCATCCTCAATGCACAAACTCTCTGTGACAATGGCAAGCAAGAAAGAAACATGTAAAAAGAAGAATTATAGTGAGGCTGAAATCGACGTTCTGCTGATGGAAGAGCAGATGCGGGCCAAAACATTGTTCAAAAGCCTGTCGGGTGGCGTAATGGCAAAAGCAAAGTATGTGGCATGGTAGAAGACACGTCTCCAAAGCACCAGCGGCCGCACCTGCGGCACGAGCAGCACCAGAAGCCGCATCTGCGGCAGCAGCACCTGCTGCACCAGCATCGGGGCCTCGTCGGCCATCACCAGCTTCCTCTTCTCATTCACAAAGGGACTTGAATGAGTCTGTTAGTGAGGTTGTTACCGAACTCTGTCCGCTATTGAGGGTTATTTGAACAAACGTGCCTAAATAAAACATTCTGAAGAAAATGTGAACATTGTGTGCATTTATTCTTATACTGTTGGTATAGTTGGGGAATCAGCTCCCATCTTCTCAGCGCAGTGATGTGCGTGTTCCAGCCAGCTGGGATAGGAGGGTGGTCATCTTGGTCCATGCGCATTTCGTCTTCTCCTAGCTCTATGCCATGGCTTAGACAGATGTTGTGTAGCACACAACAGGCTAGGATGATCTGGCAAACCTTTTCGGGGTCATATAGCAGTCTCCCTCCCGATGCGTCCAAACATCGCCACCTTCCCTTCAGCATGCCTATGCTGCGCTCCACTACCGACCACGCACGGGCATGTGCTGTATTGAAGTGGGCTTCCTAGACTGTCTGAGTGTGCGCAATCGGGGTGAGAAGCCATTGGGAACTGTAAGATAAATTCAGTTCAGTACGAATTTATTAAACAGCTTATTCCTATTAACAAATATATGAACCAGTATATTGTAGTGTAGGGGAGGATTTTCTTCTCTCTCTGCCATGTGGCTTTGCAGACAGAGGGGCCTAAAGATAACATTCACTAGCCGGGTACAAGGTCAAGCCAGTGGCCTTTTCAATTTGGTAGGACAGATAATGGCCATCTGCAGAAGGGAGGATGGAGACTCACAGAAACATAATTGTCAGCCAGAAATTACGACTAAAACATGCAGTCCCAGAGAGGCGTGTACCTGGAGGCCCCCAGGAAGTAATCTCAGTGAATCTGGACTTAAAAGACTAAGTTCTCAATGTATATCCAGAATGCATTCTCTCAATCTGGGTGATGGAGCTCTTGAGTGAACTTTTGTACAACCTTTATACCAGTAAACTCAACTTGTTTCAACTAAGTGCTTCGTTTGGCGGTCTCTTACTCTGATTCTCTGAAACCAACACGCAATTACAGTATAATTTAACAGAACCCTGTTTTACGCAGAAAACGGCCATATCTCCTACTGAAAACTAAGTCACTATCAGGCTGAAAACTAAGTCACGATCAAATCTGTGCGTAAGTACATTTTATAAATGAGGCCCAGTGGCTTACGTATAAAAATACAGCTATATTTATTTACAAAAATAGGGACTCGAACCCCAAAAACATATATACAAAAAACAAGGGACTTCAACCCCAAAAACAAAACAACAAAAACCATGGTAATCACAACCCCACAAACAGAGAAACATACATTGAACAAAACTAAAGCGTTTAAAACAGGCCAGGTACAACTCTGTACTCTTGACAGGTTTCGTCTATGTACCTGCCTCAGCTTCTTGCAGCCTGTCCAGTCTGTCTCTCCCTCAACAATGAGGTGCACCTTTTAATAAGGCAGCCCATGGGGCTAATTTGACCCAATCAGTCCCAATTGGCCAGCATCCACGGGTGCAGGGGAACCCGGACCCAACCATTACGCTGGGGAGTCCGGCCTTCCTCCTCTCGTGGACCACAGTGAGAAGGGGGAGGGACTTCACCTTTTCACACACACACACACACACACACACACACACACACACACACACACACACACACACACACACAAAATCTCTCAGATAACCACAGACCATCATTTCAACACCGTCACACACACAGCAAACCACGTTGTTAGACAAGTTTTTGACACAAAATATTAAGTAAAAACATTCTAAGAAAGACAAAACAATTCCCTGTCAATAGGTTTATTTACGTGTCTTAACCGGCATATCCTAAGGTCAAAGCCTGACCTTTTCTGTGTCCAGGGAGTCAGGAAGTGGCTACAGCAAGACATTCCTCTCTCCTCTCCCTCCTGGTCTTTCTCCACCTGCTTGCTACACCCCTACCAAACCTCTTGTCATTTAGATTTGTCAATGTCCCTTCAGCACGTTTCCCTCTGACAGTATTTCCTTAATCTTGACATGTACAGAGTTAATTGTCACAAATAATAAAAGCATTTCATATACATGACTTTATAAGACCATTACTGTCACTCAGCAGATTTTTAGCGCTACCTCATTCATTTCAAGAAAAGCAACTAGGGAAAGGAAAATGAAATGAACACACACTCTCTCTCTCTCTGATGCTCAAACAAACACACACAGACACACACACACACAGAGACACACAGACACACACACACACACACACACACACACACACAAACACAAACACACACACAAACAAACACGCACACAAAATCATACACACACCTACACGCACGATCGGTTTTGCCAGTACAAGTTTCAAATCTTTGAGCTTTCCATCAGACCCAAGGCAGGTCTGAGGTCAGCTACCTGGGCTACGACGCGCTAACATGTCTTCAGTCACATTGCTGGCACATTTTACATTTTTTTCTTTGATTAGAATTATCAAAACAACAGCGTAAACTAAGATCAGAAGTGAAATGATTATTACTATTATTATTACAAAATAAAACACAATTCTCTTTGGCAAACAGCAGTGTCCCCCATTCTTTCGCCTAAGCGCAGTGAAAAACAAACAAAAACAATTGCACACCCTTAAAAGCCCTTTAATACAATACAGCAATCTTTCTGTAAAAGAAGACAAAACTAAATAGAGAAGAATAAAATAATTATATTATTTTGGGAAAATAAGAACTCGTGTGGTGGCACTGGTGAGACAGCAGGCAAAGTCTGCAGCGGAGAGTAGAACAGAACAGAGCATCACATCAGAGTCGTGTTACAGCGGTGAAGACGAGGAATGACGCGTTTCTTTCACTCTTTCCTCACGCTTCCTCCCTCGTTCGATAGATCCCTCTCTCCATGCTCTTCTCATCTCTCCGTTCGTCTTCATGTATCTGGGACAGGAATGGACACATTATTAGAAAAAGGCGCCTCGGTCCACAACAGTGGTGGTGGAACATTCCACTGCGCTGCTATTGCTTGCTGCAAACCGCACATCAGCCTCTTCACGTCATCCAAGAAGCACAAAGAGGTGTACTCACTGACCAGAGGTGGATTTGAGTGATGTTATACGCCACAGAAGCTCTGAGCAAGAGCAGCTTTGAGAAAGGCATTAATACACAGAGCTGCAGACTTGGTTAGACAGCTACAGTGAAGCCAGAGTGGCATTTCAAAAATATGTAAAACAAATACATACCTGTATCTGTATGTGGGTGAGTGTCTATTTGCATATACTATTGTCAGACTGTGGAAGTGTGTGTGTGTCTCTGTGTGTTTGTGTGTGTGTGTGTGCATATATGTGTTTGCGTGACTGGTGTACACAGTACACAGAAAGTAGATGCAGGGCTAGTTGTACTGGTAGGGCATGCTGGGGGGATAGTCATCAATCATATCACCCTCCATGGGCATGCCATTCATGGGCATACCCTCAGGATAGCCGCCGAAGCTGTATCGGCACACCTCTGTGGAACAAAACCATGCACAACACTGGTCAGTGAATCTTATGGTGGAAATGTGTGGCAATGTGTACAGTACACAGTGCATTGTGGGAAATGTAGTTCTGGAAACATAGGCAACAAGAGGAACACTATACATCAGCTGCGTAGCCAACGTCCATCTGTGCCTGGGAATGCAAGAGGGTCAAAGGTCAGAACAAAAGGTTAGGTCTCCTGCAGCCAAGTTAGCTGGTGTGCAAATTCACCTCCATTTCACTGAACACCAACCTGTTAGTGTCGAGCCTTACAGCTATGACTGACTACCCTAAAAAGCTATTACATAGAGCTGACTTGTGGTGGGCTGCTTCTTCCACAAGGGGGAGCAGTGATTGTCATGTCCCATGCGGCATGTATGCAGTGAATCATGGGAAATGTAGTTCTGGAAACAGGCATAATCTGTTTTATGTATTCTCTCAACAGTACTAATGTTCACTCATTACAGGTTGGTATACAAGCACATCAGGCACCTGCATGAAAAGTTTTCTTTCCTTTTTTTCATGTTTATATTTAGTTTAACATCACTGACTATAGTGTATGGGATGAGTAACTAGGAGGAAATGAATAATCACCACAACCTCCTGTTTTTCTAAATTCATTCAATCCATCCTTCCATGCCCAGTGTGCATGCTCATTGTAAGCATTTGGGAGTCACCTATACAATGATGGGGAAGCGTTTGTGTTAGTCATTGTGCATTTCATAACAAGAACTTATTAGTACTTGGAGTTTAACCTTCAGTGTTTTTCAATGATATTACACTGGTAGTGTTATCAGTTGTTGACAGTTATATCACAGTTTTTTTTTTTTTTTTTTTCTGTTTTAAATATTTGTTTTAGGTGTTTGTGTCAGACACCACCTGTTTGTGTTGCCACTGAAGTTATTTATCGTATGTTGCTTTGTGTTAATAGGCCTATGTTTGTATATTTTTGTTCCATCTTGACTATGTACCTCTAAGTATTGTCTGTGTTGTGTGAGGGGTTTATAACCACCTTCCCACCATATAAACAGTCAGAGGTGAGAACTGATCCACCATTCTGCTGTGGAGCTTATTTTCCAGACCACACCCAGAGTAGACAGTATAGCGAACATAACTTAAACATGATTTGAGCATGCAGTGTTTCATAACGAGCTAGAAGGGCACTCAGTCTCAAGGTCACAAGGTCTCACTTAGAGAATGCAGATCTCCGCCAAATGCCCTATCTCACAATCTTCCAGGAACCGCTCCTAAATATAATTGGTTCTTCCTTGGCCCATGCCACACCCCTCCACCAAGTTTAATAGAAGGCGGGCAGGTAGCTGTTTTACGTTTTCCTGATGACAGAGAGACAAATAAACAATCCAAGAAACGGCAATAAAAACATTACCTTCTTGGCGCAGATTGATATGATCCTCTATTTAACCCTTGTATGGTATTCATTTTTTTGTTACTCAGAAGGTGTTGTGGGGTCTGGTGGACCCGCTCGATTTTTGGGTGTTTAATTCAACACAATCAAACAATTTTATGGTAAAATATTCAACAGATATTTACTTCATTCCAATTAGAAGCAATATGAACAGCAAATATGGTTAATATTTGCCCTTTAACTTTGTTATATCACATTTATGAATTTAAGTGCTACCCGTTTTTTTTTTTTTTTTTTTACAAAATCAAGAAAATCAATTATAATCAAGATATCAGTGGACAAAATTCAACACATTTACAAATGAAGCAAGGTTTTTCATAATTATTGGATTTTTTGTGAGTTTCATTTGAAATCAGGTCAGTTTACATAGCACAACATGGGTGGATGGGGCACCAGCACTGTCCTCCTGAATCCTCCTAATAGTAGCTGCAGAGGCTGTGGTTCTTGGAACATGTTATCTTCTCAGGTGACAAAGGCGTTGTATGCCATGATGTCTAATATGGTACATAAAATCGCCAGTGGCCAGCGTAGGGTCCTCCTTTTACAGCTGTAGGCAGACACCAGCTTGTCTATGTTGTCCACCCCTCCTTTTGTGGCATTATAATCCATGATGATCTCTGGTTTTTGATGCTCCAGGCCAGAGATTCTCCCATCCCAGTGCAGTGTACTCATGAGTATCACATTCTTGCGTTTCTTTGCCACATAGGATACCAGGGACGTGTCAGCCGTGTACACAAACTTGGAAGAGTTGACAGGCCTGTTCTTTGTAGGCAGCAGTTGGGGTGGGAGCTCAGACCTGTTTTTTCTCATCGTTCCCACCATGGTCAGCTCCTGTCCCAGCTTGTACGATGTAAAATAAATTGTAGCATGTGATGTTGTGTCCACTGAGTCCCTGAGTCATGTCCAGGACAACTCTCATTCCTTGATTTTTCTCAGGGCGTCCTCATCAGGTTACCCTATGTAGCCTTGTAAGTTCCAAGCATATGAGGAAGTCGCATCACAGGCAGCCCAGATCTTTATACCATATTTTGCAAGTTTAGATGGTATATAATGTCTAAAGGGGCAGCGGCCCCTAAATGGCATCAGCGGCAGGGGCAGAAACACAAAACTCTTACTCACACTTACTCACACACTCTCTCAAACACACACACATACTTAGCCTACATACACACAAGGCCCACATACACACAAACACACATAAGCGTGTGCGCACACACACAAACACACACACTTACAGCAGGCCCACTCACATACACGTGCGCGCAAACACACACACGCGCACACAACACACACACACACACACACACACACACACACACACACACACACACACACACACACACACACTTACAGCAGACCCAGACAGGAGGAGAGCAGACTTTAGGTACACAGGACCTACAATTTCCACACTTTTATTTGCCCGGGTCCAGTGAACACCCTGTATGTAATATAAATGTGTAGGGGGGGGTTACGGTGTGTGGTCAATGAAAATTTGGTCTGATATATGTTCTTCGCAGAGAATGAGCCAAAGCCAATGAGTCTGAGTTTGAAAAAATAATGAATCATATTATTTTTGTTAGGATAAAAAATGAAAACGGGTCCCACAGACCCGAATACCATACAAGGGTTAATGAAGGGAGGCTGAAGTATGAGGAACACACAGTGTGCTAAAATAATCTTTTATTTATCTAAAATCAGAGGGTTAGAATATAGCTGTGCGTTTTTCAGGTAAGGTTTCTACACAGCAATCAAGCCCTGTTAAAGGCTTAAATGTATACATTCTTAAACATCTTTCTTCTATAAGGAAAATGTTACTTTCATTTTCACTTGAGCAATTGTATGTATGGAACAATGACATTATCCAGCTGATCATTCAGTACGACTAGGCAATGAAATGCAAGGTTGTTAAACAAAATAGCAATAATGCAAATCTTAGAGTGTAAGTAAGTAAGTAAGTAAGTAAGTAAGACTTTATTTATCACATTTCAGACAAGAGTTGCAGTTCAAAGTGCTTTACACAAAATCAATAAAATCAAGCAGCAAGAGCAATGCATAGTAAAATAATGATCAACATCGTATCAGTGTGTAAAGTTCTTCTTCATTCCAACACATTTTGTGTTCCAGTTCCATGTAAATATCATTCAATGTCTAAGTTCTTTCTTCATGCTTTCAAAAATAGTAACTGTTTGTGTCCATGCCAATGTCTCTCAGTTTCTGAGTTCTCAGCTATAAGGTATTATGTAAATGTTGTTTTTAAAGCCCATTGGTTCAGATTCTGTACATATTTTAGAAAATGAAGTTGCTTCCGCCCATGACGTTAACTTATCCTCTCTTCTTCTATGTGAGATGAGGTGGTATTGAATGTTTCTCAGTGTAACATGTAATAGGGGGATCAGTGAAGAATTTAAGGAATATCTAACATCTGAGGAATATCTTATATCTGTATATTTAAAATAAAACATAAATTCAAAGTCATGATTTACTATTATGGAACATTTAAAGCGATTCTGAATGAATATTGTAAAAAAGACAAAATGCAACGCTATATGGCTTTTTGGCAGTAACAACATAGAAACATAGAAAGTTACACTAACAAATTTCACACCAAAGGTAATACTTAAAAAGCATTTCTTGTAAAAGACTGAGCATGTCTTGTTCTGATGGACAGCTTTGATAACCTGAGGGTAATTCTGGTCTGCTGTTTCACGGACGTGTCAGGGTTTGATGACTGCACTGTAGATCACGTCAATCTCAGCCCTGTAAAAACACAACAGTATGCAGTACTTACTGTTACACCTCTAGTCTGAGGAGTAAGGGTTAGATTGTAATTGAATGCAGCAACCTTTTCAGTATGATATGTGACAAGTGACTGCATTTCTGCAATTTCACTTCTGAGCATTAAGACAGCTAGCATGTCAACATGACCAGCAACATTGCATTTGTCTGTGAGCAACTGGTGCACAGCATCGACTGAGGTTAAATGCTGGATTCTGGGCAGTGTTAGGGATGCCTGGGAATGAATACTTCTGAGAAACACCACACTATTAACGTCTTCTAGCCTGAGAACATAAGGTGCCATGCAGAGGCTGTTGATGGATTAGAAGCTGCATGATTTGTTGTAATGAGCATAAATGCCCACCTGGTGGCAGCCCTTCCTCTGAGAAACTGGACTGATGAGTAGGCAACATCGTCGTCCTGCGTGGAGGTTTGAGGCTTCTGGACAGGGGAGTATAGAGGTACTTCCTGTGTTTTGGAGTGATTGATCTGAACGCTGGCATACTGAATGTCGTTTTGATCAGATGTGGGCACTCTCTGTGCTGGGTCAGAGGTCGTGGCCCTTGCTGTGACAGTGCTATACACAAGACCTGAGTCATTCTGATCGGGAAAAAGAACAGATTACCTCATGAATTCTGATTTCACTTGCAAGGGTTCCTGAGGTTATTTAGACTTGGCTGGTGCCAGATATTTCACATGGGGAGATATGTCCATGTGTACATTGCACAACAGACTACAGCTAAAGACTTTGAGCACCAAGTTCCTCACCTGCATGTCAGTAATTGTGTCCCTCTCTGCAGTAATTTCAGCTTTCTTCTTGCTGTTTTGCAGATGGGACCTATGCATGTTTAGTTGATGTTAGAGAGGTAAACTCATATGTATTCATATAAAGACATAATGTGCAGTTAGCAATATACTGCCTGTTTTTGCACAAAATTATTTCAGATAAAGCCAACTTCAGTGAATCACCTCAAGCACACAAATCCAAGTAACAGCAGGAAAGCAAAAATGATGATCATGGTGATAATAGCTGGCAGGATGATGCCAGCCACTTCTAAGGGAACATGAAAGTCTTGACAATTAAACAGCAAGTACATTATCAACAGTGCTGTAAGTGATTTGCAGGAAAAGTTGACTGGATTTACATTCTGAATGTCATAATGCGGCAAGATGATGAGAACAGCTTTTTCAAACTTCCTCCCTCTAATCCTTAACACAAGCATTAAATCACACGTTCACAAGAGTTTTGTAAAGAAACAGGTGAATTTTATCAATAGTGCTGTAAGTGATACTTTGCAAGAAAGGCTAACTGGTTTTACATTCTGAATGCATGATGATGTGGCAAAAGGATGACAACCGTCACAGCGATTTCAAACCTCCTCCTTCTTATCATCAACACAAGCATTGAGTCATATATTCATCACAGAATTTTGTAAACAAACAGCAAACTTTTAACAGGCAGCGATACATTTTAGTATTCCCATAAAACTACACGACACTGACCTTCTGTAGGAACTGCAACTCCAGTAGAGGTCTGAGAGCCAACTTCATTCTCTGCCTCACAGTAGTAACGTCCACTGGAATCAGAGGTCACATTGAAGCTGATGCTGTCACCTGTGCCCCTAATAAGAGATTCAGCTCCAGTCTTCATATACCAGTTGTAGTTGTGCACTGGTGGGTTGGCATCACTGCTGCAGGTCAGAGTCACAGAACTGCCCTCCACTATTTCCCCAGGACTGATAGACACTGAGACACTCTTTGGCTTATCTGTTAAGATGTGTTCAAGTTTTATCTTAATAAATACCAATAGCAATCATGTGACAAATGAAGACAATTCATTAATGTGTCTGATTTTGGTAGCAGTTAGAACTTATAGACCTACAAATAACAAAAAAGAAACAATATATTTTATATGCAATATGTTTTTAACCACATTTGTACCCATCTGTACACATTTACAGTCAGTTGTAGTAACTTACATCGGACTTTAAGAAACACATCAGTTGAGAAGAGACTCTTGTGTCTTCTAACAGCACAGGAGTAACTGCCCACATCCTCACTGCTGACTCGGTTCAGATGCAGCCTGTTGTCTCTGGTTGTGTGTTTCAAGGTCACAGGCTGTCTGTTCTTGTACCAGATGAAGGTGGGGTTGTTACTCAGAATACAGGTTGTATTACAGGTGAGTGTCACATTCTCTCCCTCTTTCACTGCTTCGGGAGTTATCAACACCTGCAGGTCTGAAAAGAAAGTTTAGAAGTCATTGTGACTCCAACTTGAATATCATTTCAATTATGATCAGGAAAAAGAAAACAAATTGTAAGTTGGGTATGTTCATCATTACGTGTAACGGAGACTGTAACACCAGATTGGCCTGTTATCCAATTTTTAAATCCAATTGGGTTTATGCGAATCCAAAAATGATAAACACCAGAGTGCTTATATGAAAGTTTGTCTATGTTCAGACTGCAATCAGGATATTCAGAGTTACTGTGTTCGCTGACTCTCCCTTTCTCATTAAACCACCCTCCTTCGAAATATGTATCACTCCTAGAATATTCATATTTGCAGGGCAGGACCAGTGATGCCCCTTCAAGGCCACAGACTCGTGTGGAGGAGTGGGTCACACTCCATATACACTGAACACCTGAAACACAGGCACAAAGAGTCAATTTTGATAAAAGATTTAAATGCAGACAGCTTTGAGAAGAGTATTTTCCTGGCACTGATCAGGTATTGTAATTATAAATTCTGATGCCCGTGTGTTGGGAGTTTGGGAGTTTCAAATAAATATGTTAAAATAATACTGTTAGTATACCTTACAATGTTATTTCGAATAATAGTATAGATATATAGTGTATAGGCCATATCATACTAGCATATCTTGGAAGTATTACATTATGTCCACTGTACCTGGCAGCCTCAGGAGAAATATTGCAGTCAACATGAGCATGCTTTTAAAACACATTTCTCACTTTCCCTGCAATAATAAAACACCACATACTACATTATTCAATTTCAAGGCAGAGTTTAGGAAAAGTAATAATTTTTTTGATTAATGAGGATACATTATTATCAGAGAGTTGAGGTTGCTTATTCTGTCTTCTGTCTTGTTCAGTGTCATTTTCACACTCATATCAGAAAAGGTAGAAGCACCTACTACACACTGGACTTCAGTAAGAATAGAGACAAATCTAGCATGCATGTTTACAGGACAGTAAAGGACACATGTACTATTATTAACACAACAAAATCCAAAATGTATAAAAAAGAAAAAAAATGCTTTTTCTTTAACCGGGTTAAATGTAAAAGTTAAAGTTAAAGTTAATTGATATTTGGCTCTGGAATGTGAGTGGTATGAAGTATGGCACCAATGTAAATGACATGCTATTACTTGTCCTTCCAAAGTTGAATAAACAGAGAGGGCAAAGAGTTTAGAGTAGAAAGGTGACAAAAATTACATGGGTTTCTATCTGTGCAGAAACAAACATGCTAATATCTTAATTCATGGTGATATTTGTGAAACATTTGAACAAAACAAAGGATTGTCTCTCAAATAAAGGCATCACTGTCATAGTTGTGTTGGATTTTAAACATTCCATTGTGTGCTCCACTCCATTGTGAAATCCGCCTAATCTGATCAACAGAAAGAATGCTAAAAATCACCATTGAAACTACAAAGCACATTAACTCACATGGTATTATTCACTCTGCACTAGCCCATCACATCATGCATAAACTTGGTGAGAACTTAGTGCACCGAAGTACAAACCGTAGTTGGTGACGCCTTCTGACCACCATTTTAAGAATATCAGTGTGGTGACGGATATTCATGACAACCATTTTCTCTCCCGACTGCTCAGCCAAAAGATTCATGAGAGTTGCTGAGACAGACCCAGTGTTAAGTCTGTGAAGATGAGCTCTCTTCCCAAAACACATGTAACAAAGTTTGAGAGTATTGTTTTACAAGTCCCATCAACATGGAACAATTTAAATTCCTCTTAAGGTAATGTTTAGCTATTACTACTAACTATATGTCAGTGCTATGAAGTTTTATTTTTACAGCCCCAGTTATCTGCAACATTGACAGTATGTTTTTTCTAGATTTTATATGATTCATTTTACAATAAACTGTTTCATATCTTATAAGTGTTTGTCCTTTGTTATATAAAAGCCAGACGACACCCAGATGTCTCTGCTATCAGGGTTTCTTTGCTGGGTCATTCAGAGTCCCTTAAACTTGACTTCTTTCCATCAACATGTGAAAAAGCACTTCATGTCAGACGGTTTTAGAGAATTCTACTGATTTAAAATAGAGAAGTGTCATTCAAACGCAAGAATAGAAGTAGTTCTGAAGCACATCTTTAACATTTAACACCTACTTCCCTGAACTACTAATGGAGGGGGGGGGGGTCATTACCAAGCCCCCCTCAGACCTTTGAATGTTATTAGCGTTTGAAAGGCCAAGCCATCAACTAACGACTGTGGTCAGGCAGGTTCCTGCAACACTGATGTCAAGTGTACTGTGCAATGGACTGATTGTAATGTGTTATGTATTATGCAATGGACTGCTTGTTTGGGACCTTGGGGTATGGGGTTTATAATACTTTGCCATGGACTGATGGTTGAGGACGTTATGTATTGTGTGCGACTGTCATGGTGGCGTTTGTTATGACGTGAACACTGGGCTGCAAACGCTTACTGCTCACCTAATTGCCAATTGCATGGTAATTAGCGTGATGGACTGGAAGTGGAGTAGTTCATGGGGATAGGTCCCTTCCCTGTATAAAGAGGCATGGATGGATTAAGAAACCACGGGCCCCTGGGCCTGGACATGTTAAAGGCCCCCCCCCTTCGCGAAAAAAATAATTGTGCGCTCGCAAAACACGCACGCACACACAAACACCATTAGGCGTATTTATATATATGTTTTATATGTGTTGGATTTAACGGTCGAATTAGATACTTTGGCTATTGTATTGGTAAAGTAAACAGGTCAAAGTTTACTCCGTAACATCAACCTTCGGTGCACTGCCCTGCTATTGTTTCTGACATTACATGTGACAGGGCAACAGCCGAGTGATTCGTTTCCAAATTGAAACTGATTAAGACCTACCTGAGCAGCATGGGGCAGGAGAGGTTGAATGGGCTGGCTTTCCTGTCCATTGAAAGAGCAAATCATGCATTACCACTTTTATGTTTGAAAGGCGTCGTTTGACAAGTGTACTGTGCCTCTGACTGTGTTGTCAGCTTGTAGGTCTTGACGTTCAGATTCTGCGCCTAAACTAGCTATATCGTATCGTCTCGTCACATGATCAAATAGAGACTTGACATTGGCGAACAAGATACATATTACCCAGCAATCATCATTGCATATCTGTAAATGACAAAAATAACAAATTAAATAAGAAATTATGAATTTAATTGAATCAGTTTTTTAATAGTTTCTATAGTGTATGTACGATAAGCATATAATTGTGTTATAGATTGCTACTGACGATTTCCCCCTAAAAATTATAAAAACCAGGTTTGTCATTTTGAGGGAATATATAGCATAAAATCTTCCTCAATCATTGTCGCATTAAACAAGTGACACTTTGACATCCATATGATCAGAAACATTTTGAAAGCAGGGTCTGGTTTGCCTACGAACCTTCCACGCTGGCTGCATTGTCTATAGTTACGCCCCTGGCGCACATGCACATTTTCTAACACAGCACAGGTACACTCAATTAAAGCCATTAGCAAATTAACAAAATACACCTTTTTCAACCACAAATAAGAGATACATAACAGCGACTTCACGCAAAGGCTCAGGCTTAGGGGCCCCCTGAGCTCATGGGCCCCTGGGCCTGGGCCCGGTAGGCCCGTTCGTTAATCCATCCCTGTAAAGAGGGTAATCCAAACGGTGACGAGAGGATGAACTGACGGTGGATATTGACACGGGAGACGGAGAGCCATATGACTGACATTGGCAATCAAAGTTCAACGGCTGTAACACAACGAACGCTAAGTATTCCCAAAAGGGATGTATTTGTTTCTACCTTTGTGTGTGGGTACTTGGGGATATGTAGCTTCACATGCTGGCATATTGTGTACAGCTCCCTTGTGTTTACAGCTGAAGACGGCTCGAGCGAGGACACTGCTTACTACTCCGGACGCTCTGTATTGGCTGGTTCCGAGGCGACCGTTTAAACGCTCTACGATTGCCTGGAAAGGGAAGTTCGTTATTCCACTCCATTTGTTATGTGCCACTAGTTCCGCCTGCTTAATGGCGTGTGAGTTTGCCTAAGCATTCGTGTTTTGAATTGTGTTTCCTGCAGTCTGGAACTTCCTCGAGGTGGGCGGAGCTACACGTCATCAGTACTACTGAGGAGTTCCCCAGGGACAGACGGAGCGCAGACCAGTCCCCGTGCTCGAACGGGAAAAGGCGAGGGCCTGCCATACTGGCCGGTAGTGACTGCACGCCTCGCCTACTCGAGTTATCGCGGTGCTGACTGTATGGACTGCCTTGTTCATGGATTTTAATACTGGTCGGTAGGGACAGACCGGCCAGTGCCAACTTGTACTTTCTATTACTTCAGGCTGTTGGGGAAGGGCAAGGGACTACTAGGTGGGTGTGCAGAGACCACCATGGTTGGCTATTGTCTGGCTTAACCCTCCTATTATGTTTGGGGTCAATTTGACCCCATTCAATGTTTAACGTCTCTAAATAAATGTTTGACATAATTTGTTTTGCTTCATATTTAATGACTTTTCCTAATTTAATGGGGACAACTGGGTAAACACAAAATTAACATGATGATATGTTTTCAATGTCCTGTACACATACTTTACGCATAGGTGTTGTTTGGGGTCAATTTGACCCCAGGCTGTTTTAATTGTATAAAATATATAAGAAATATCAACTTTTTTCATCACATTGTTACTTTTCTTGATAAAAGAAATAGTTTTTTATTCCAAATGTTATAGATAACAACAATATGTACTTAGAAATAATATGAAGCCATAAAAACACCAGAAGGATATCTCTTTCCAGTTTTAGGTCAATCAGTGAGATTTTATGGGGATCTGCATATTTCTCCATAGTCGCGTAACATGTATTCTGGATGTATAAAGGGAGTGTACTACACACGGGACTTTAGTAAGAATAGAGAACATTCTGGCATGCATGCTCACAGGAGAGTAAATTCACATATACTATGATGCCATAAATACAACAGAACAAAATGCTATGTATAAAAGAGAAAAAAACTCTGTTTCTTTAAAAGGAAAATGTATATTAATAAAATGATTGATATTTTACTTTAAAATGTGAGCGACATAAAACATGGCACCTGTACCCTGCTCTGCAACAGTCAGACAATCTACATGACATGCTATTATTTGTCCTTCCAAAGTTGACTATTAAGAGAGGGCACAGAGTTGAGGGTATAAAGTTCTCTACAAAAATGACATGGGTTTCTATCCGTGTAGAAACAAACATGGTAACATAGAAATGCATGGTGAAATTAGTGAAACATCAGAATAAAACAAAGAACTGTCTCAAGTAAAGGCATTACTGTCATTGTTATGACTATACATGAACGGATAGGCACCTACCTTCTAACGGAGAGACGTCTGCCAAATTCTCACTAACGGCAACTTCGAAGAAAAGAATGAAAAGAACCTGTGACTTGAAACTAAATGCTGACAAAATGCTTCCCCTTTTGCGCTGTGGTTCTTTAACACTGTGAGGTGAAAACAGGCTTTGCGTCACATTTTCCAATTCATCATCAGTGTATTTCTATCAGGGGAGAGGCTGGTGTGATTGACGTCTGGGAGGATGAACTCTTCACCCACATGAGGTGAAAAATGGATTAGACTAATTCACATTAACCCATGCCTCCATATGACCTTAACATACTGACATGAACTTTGGTCTCCTGGAGCAGTTTACTTAACTAACCTCTTTCCCCCTTTATTGGTGGATGTTAAACACTCACTCTAATATAAGTAACAAGTAAAGGCAACTTCACACTTGAGACTTGACCATGTTCAATGTGTGTCCACAAAGCTACATTTAAGTGAAAAAAATCAAACCAAGCACATTGAAAAAAACACTAATGTAGTGACCTGATAAAGCATGGTTTATATTTAGACTAAAACTTTAAGATGGTAAATGGATTGCAGATGTTATACATTTTTACTTTATATTCTATGAATTTACTGTAATTCATAACTAATGTCTTAATTGCTGGTGTTTCACAAACTGTGTGTTTTTTAGCCCTCGTCACATATTCCGATATTTGCACATGTCTGGTGTCAACCACACTGTGATGTTCCTGTTTCTATTCAACCAAGAGGCGTTTCATGTGTTTCTCTTTTTCCACCCTGCCCTGGCTTTTGTTCCTGTTTCAAAGATAAAATATAAAAGATAAAAAGTTTTGTGTGTTTCTCTTTTTCTTCTACTCTCTCAATCTAGTGTGTCATACTACAGACCATTAGACAAGTACAACCTCTCAGTTGATACAGTAAATATATGTCAAACCTTTGTATGATATATATGCCCTGGATTTTGTTCCTGTTTTTAAAGATAAAATCATGTTTAAGCATGTAACCACATTTTTCTGAAAGCTGTTAGGCTGCGCTTGTAGTAGACATCCTTCTTGCCAATAGTAACATTGTGATGTTATGAACCGCTGAATAAAAGGTCTGTGTGTTGTTTAAATACCACCAGCTTTTCTACTATTCCCCATGCTAGCTCCAGAGATTCATTATCACATGGATGTGGAATGTCATATCTTTCATCACCACTAGATGGCAGCACCATTTGGGGGGAAATGTATTGCTCTCATAAACAGCAGCATTCTAATAATGAAGCATCCTGATGATGTTGGCATTGTAGAAGTAAATGACAAGCAACATGTGTGCTTAACATTGGATTGAGTGTGACTGGCAATCAACTAGCATTAGGACATTCTGGTGCAACAAGCCAAAGCTGAACACGTGATCCAAAATATACACACAGACCTGATATATTTCTGATACTTTATGTTTGTCATGTTTTCTTAAGCTATTGATAAATTACTACACTGTATTTCTTTCTGATATGTACACACACAAAAAAGAGTTTAAAATTTTTTTGGACCCCTGTATGTTCAAAAGAAGACAGGGAACCACAATTAACTGCCACTGTTAGGATTTATTCAAACGTTATGCTACAGCACTAATGAATGTTGAATAAATGCATTTTATTTGATCTGTACACAAGTTTCATTTGCTGTGGTAATGACACACAAACACACTCAGAGAGAGAAACACTACAAATCCTCTCACACATTCTCATTGGTTACACACAGCATTCTCAAGATGCAGCATCGCTTCATGTTGACCTTTGACCTTGGATATCTGCCCAGGTGAAGCTGAGCTATGAGGCACTGCAGAGGCAGGAGGGGGAGGAGTGGGCAAGAGGGAGTGGGCGTGGCCCATGCTCAGTCTCCGCCCAGGGGGAGGGCTCAGTAAGAGAGTGGCAGCGGAAGAGCCAGAAGGTCACTTGCTAGCTGCTCAGGGTTAAGGACCGCCTCATCGATGTGGAGAGGAATGTGAGTGGGCACAACAGCTGTCTGTCATCCATCCAGCAGAGGAAATGTCTCTAAGAATGAAGAACAGTGAAACAGACAGACACACATACACACACACACACATATATGTACATATACATGTGCTGTTGCAGCTGTACTGCTGTTATGACAGAATGTGCAGCTGCAGGTCAGGGTTTCTGTGTGTGTGTGTGTGTGTGTGTGTGCATGTCTGTGTATGTCTGTGTATGTTCATGTGTGTGTGTGTGTGTGTATGTCTGTGTATGTTGATGTGTGTGTGTGTGCATATGTGTGTATGTCTGTGTATGTTCATGTGTGTGAGTGTGTGTGCATGTGTGTGTATGTCTGTGTATGTTCATGTGTGTGTGTGTGTGTGCATGTGTGTGTATGTCTGTGTATGTTCATGTGTGTGCATGTGTGTGTATGGGTTTTTCAAAGAGGGAAGAATTATCACTTAAACTATTGATGTAGGCTGGGTAGAAGTTCGCTTCTGTCACAACCACTCTCTCTCTCTCTCTCTCTGTCTCTCTCTCACTCTCTCTCTCTCTCTCTCTCTCTCTCTCTCTCTGGAGAAGTCCGTATTTAACTCTCAGAGCGCCGCCCTGCTGGCGGATAATGCGCAGCTGCAGCGTTAGTAGTACAGTGCTGAGAGCGAGAGGGATGGGGCAGTGCGCGACCACGAGGACCTGCACACCATCAACAAGTTGCTGCAGCTCGACCACAAGCGTCTGGCGGCACTGCATGAGCGCCGAGTACGAGGCACTGATCACTGAGCTGGAGCACAAGGTAGAGGGAGGTGCAGAAACACACACACACAAAAGCACAAACTCAGGTGGGGCACCATCCCCTAGAGGACAGGAGGGGTAGGCTCACAAAGACACGTGCACAGACACATCTACATGCATACACACATTACACACACACACACACACACACACACACACACACACACACACACACACACACACACACACACACACACACACACAGTGTACACATGACTAAATGCTAATGATTGTAGCTGTTCCTGTGCTGAGGAGTGTACATCACTTATATGCTCTCTGTCCCACGACCATCTCCTCCATCCTGCAGGCTGAACCAGACCTACCAGAAGCTTCTGGGGGAGAATGAGGAGCTGCAGACGGAGCACAAGAGCCTGGAGAGCCTGCTGAACGCCTCCCGGCTGGAGCAGACGCACCTGGAGATCGACCTCTCCAAGCTCAGGGAGCAGCACCAGCAACTGGACATCACCTCCACCAAACTCACCAACCAGTGTGAGGTACATGGACACCAGGGGGCGCCACACAGCACCATGCCAATTGCAGTCAGGTTTTAGAATCCTATAGGCCCTTAGCAGACACTACTGTTGTGTAAAGCTTGCTCTCTACATTGCGTAGGACAACATATGATTGAGCTAAGTATTGCTTAGGAATTATTGAAAAGTCTTCTTTTATATGAATGTAGTGCTGTGCAGACACTATTGTTGTGGAGACTTTCTGGATTGCATAGAACATCCTAAGATTTAGATAAGTATAGGTCAATGCCAGTGATTTTGAGTAGAGCCAAAGCACTGTGCTGTGGATGGATGGATGGATGGATGGATGTGAATCAGTGCTGTGATTGGCACTGTTTTAATGTGAATGGCACCAGTTTAAATTGATTATTCAGATACAGCTTTAAAGGCAGCCATTTCAGGGCAAGGGGAAACATTAATTATTTGTTGTATCTATTGAATTGTCATCATATTCATATTGGGTCTATTACACTGACAGTTCAAATTGAATGTATTGAATTGTACTGAAGTAGAGGCATACAAGTCTTCCCTAGAGGTCATGCCCATAACTGCTTCCATCTGCATCAATACAATGAAGTCCATTTGGGCCCTATGTAATGTGGCTTTGGCTGCCATTTTGGCTCAAACACCTGACTCTCTGCCCAGCTGCTGACCCAGTTGAAGAAGAACCTGGAGGAGGAGAACCGGCACCTTGTGGACCAGATCCAGACACTGATGCTACAAAACCGGACTCTACTGGAGCAGACCGTGGAGAGCAAGGACCTGTTCCACGTGGAGCAGAGACAGTATATGTAAGGAAAGGCCTTATTGGTGTAAACGTGTAATCCCCCAGCAGTCTCCCTCAGCCTCTAATAGCCATCCATTCTAACCATATCACCAAAGAGCCAGTCTCAGTCTCAGAGATAGAACTCGCACACAACCATAGTGATGGCCCTCATCACTCTTTGTAAACTGATGTTAGACTTAGAATAGCAGTTGTGGTTAAACTACACTGCATTTTCACCTGGTTGTATGTTGGTTACACACCAAGCTGACGATGTTATGCTTTGCAAAGGTGCATGTAATTAGCAAACAAACAGGCTCTTGTTTCTGATTAAGACAGTTGTTTTGTTCCCATCCATAGCTGAGGGACAATAAAGGTGTTATAGACAATAATATCTTAGTCTCACGTAAGGGTGCAGTTTTTTCTTTTTCAGAGACAAACAGCATGAACTGAGGAGGCAGAATGAGAAACTGGAGGAAAAGATCATGGACCTGTACAAGTTCTATGACCCCCTCACCCTCGAGAAGAAGGCCGCGACCACATTCGCTCGCTGAAACCCACACGCTAAAAGTCGTGCAAGGGCGGCCCGTATTTTTTTTTTCTATATAAACCTTTATCAAGAAGATAAGAGGGAACAGAGAGAATAAAAGTGCTTGTTGGTGACTGACTGTTCATTTGTGTGGTTTTGTTACATGTCAAACCATTTCACCCATTGTGCTGTGATGTGTGTCATGTTTCATATGTGTGTGTAAGCGTGTGTGTGTTTACGTGTGCATTACTGAATGTACTTGTGTTTGAAACACACCTTTGTCTTCTCTCCTCTCCTCTCCTCTCCTCCCCTCTCCTCTCCTCCTTCTTTCTTCTCTCAATCCGCCCTCCTTTGCTGCAATGCTGCAAAAGTTACCATCCTGAAAATGTTCCCCCTCATGTGGAACAGACAGAAGGAGAAAGACAGAGCCAGGTCCTTCTTCCGTCGTTCCCTGTGTAAGACCAAGAAAAGCTTCGCTCCACTCTGACCATTACCCCTTGCCCCTCGTAGCTCTTTGTCTTCTTAAAGGCTAATGCTAATTATGCTAATGCTAAAGCTGGCTGCTGGGTTTCTACTTCTGAGCAATGGAGCTGTATTGACGTCTCCTGAAAGGCTAAATTAATCTAACATAAAAAACAGAGTCCCCCCACGCCCCCAGTCTCCCCAAGGCCTCCCTGGATCCACCCCTCTTCGGCTACCCCTTTACTCTGTACTTGGAATTAAACCAACACTATCTCCAGCGAGTCCAGCCTGGTCAGCAGTGGAGGCAAGAGCCAGAACGTCGACAACATCAGCAGCCCCCCGCTCACCGGCCCTCTGCCTTTTGAGGCACCAGAGCTCCACAGGGAGCAAGACGGGCCCAGGAGGGAGAACCAGGACCAGGGCCATCTTTATGCTACAGCACTAATGAATGTTGAAGAAATGTCTTTTATTTGATCCGTAGAGTAGACAAGTTGAATCCCCCCCCTTGAAGGCCCCATACATATAAAGGCCGCGATCTCCTCAAAAAAGGACATTTACAGCATTATGCACACAACAGTTTTATTAAGATACAGACATTTTTTTCAGTATGCAATCAAATACACAAACAGAATAACAGATTTTCTGAAGGATAGAACGTCATTATGGACATCAACATAGATCACAATGATCCAAAACGTTGAATTGTGACATACTTGATATACATTAGAGAACAAATCAAATAAGAATCCAGAGACCGTGACGCCACAGCTCCTGACAAATAACGCAGGTAAGCCACATTTTAAACTAAGCCACATGGGTAAACTAAGGGTATGTAGGTTAAAAGAAAAATACACATGTAACTTCCACAATGCATCTATTATCCAATGCAATGGAAAGGTGATTAGATTAGAGGTTTACTGGTGCTAAATGATGATGAGAGTCATAGAAACCTACACCAATGGAGAAACCTTAAATGTCCCCAGCATGGGAAACAAGGGAAAAGTTAGCACTGATAATAAGATCCCCTAACAACGTAAGACTGTGGCAGCAGTAAGTATGAGATGGAGAGTCCAGAAGTCATGGTTGGTGTTGGCATCTCATCCCGAGATCCTTCAGCTCCATCTCTGACTGGGGCGTCTCTCTTCTCTGCAGATTCTCATACACTGGGGCCTAAATATGTTAAAAGAGGCATGTAGGTGTCACTCACATTCCTCACGTTCTGAAATATGTTAACACACAGAGGACATTGTCATCGCATGACAACACTTTAATAGATGGTGGTTAAGGTTTTATATATGGCAGTTCTATCACTGATTTAACTAACATACATGATAAGGCTGATAACATCCGTCTAGGACGACTTACCTACAGAGTGTCATACTCAGAGGATGTGCTCCTGGGGTTGAGAGCTGTGTATGTCTCCTCATGGGTATCAGAATAGACAGCCTATGGAAATATTGGTAGAAAGAGATGATTCTTAAACTTGACCAATTCACTGTCACCAAGCATGCAGCATTTTGACTGTTTATTTTATGGATTTTAAAAGCTTCTTATTACCCTTTGGTTTACTCTGGCGTTTCTCACAGCTCCTTCACGTTTACTGAATAAAGAAACAGAGTAAGCTTCATAAAATCTGCTGTCAGTGCTCAGAGAATTAAACTACAGTTTAGGGATGAACATTCAGCATTGCCCTGCCAGAGTAGGCCAAAGAGAGAAAGTTATATATATTCAATATATATAATGAATACAAATGTATAAGAAATAATATGCAGTTAGCAATATACATGGCAGAACATTTTTTCACAAAATTATTTTGGAGCGAAGGCTGGCATACTGAACATCGTTTTGATCAGGTGTGGGCACTCTCTGTGCGGGGTCAGAGGTCGTGGCCCTTGCTGTGACAGTGCTGTACACGAGACCTGAGTCGTTCTGATCGGGAAAGAGAACAGATTACATCATGAATTATGCAGAGGTGAAGAGACAATAAGACGCAATGATATACAACTCTGATTTCAGGTGCAAGAGTTCCGAAGGTTATCTAGGCTTGGCTGGTGCCAGATATTTCAATGGCGAGATATGTACATGTGTAATCATTGCACAACAGACTACAGCTAAAGATTCTGAGCACCAAGCTCCTCACCTGTATGTCAGTAATTGTGCCCCTTGTATCTGCAGTAATCTCAGCATTCCGCTTTCTGTTTTGCAGATGGGACATATGAATGTTTAGTTGATGTTACAGAGGAAAACGTATATGTATCCATATATAGAAATAATAGGCAGTTAGCAATATACATGGCATGCCTGTCTTTACACAAAATTATTTCAGAGGAAGCAAACTTCACTGAATCACCTCATATACACAATTCCAAGTAACAGCAGGACAGCAAGAATGATGATTATGATGATAATAGCAAACAGGATGATGCCAGCCACTTCTAAGGGAAAATGAAAGACTTGACCATGAAACAGTAAATACATGCAACATTATCAAAATGATACTTTGTAGGTAGAGCTAACTGGCTTTATATTCTGAATGCCATCATGTGGCAAGATGAGACAACAATCACAGCTGTTTCAATCCTCCTACTTCTAATCATCAACACTAGCATTAAATCACATGTTCACCAAAATATTGTAAACAAACAGTAGGATTTTAAGAGGCAGAGATACATTTTAGTATTCTCATAAAACTACACGACACTGACCCTCTGTAGGAACTGCAACTCCAGTAGAGTTCTGAGAGCCAACTTCATTCTCTGCCTCACAGTAGTAAAGTCCACTGGAATCAGAGGTCACATTGAAGCTGATGCTGTCACCTGTCCCCCTGATAAGAGATTCAGCTCCAGTCCTCATATACCAGGTGTAGTTGTGGACTGGTGGGTTGGCATCACTGCTGCAGGTCAGAGTCACAGAATTGCCCTCCACTATTTCCCCAGTACTGATATACACTGAGACATGCTTTGGCTTGTCTGTTAAAATGTGTGGAAGTTTTATGTTAAGAAATACCAAAAGCAAGCATGTGACAAATGAAGACATTTCATCGCTTTGTCTGATTTTGTAGGCAGTTAGAACTTATAGACCTACAAATAGACAACAAGACACAAAATATTTTATATACAAGATGTTTTGAACCACATTTGTACACATCTGTACACATTAAGAGTCAGTTTTAGTAACTTACATCGGACTTTCAGAAACACATCATTGGAGAAGAGACTCTCATGTCTTCTAACAGCACAGGAGTAACTGCCCACATCCTCACTGCTGACTGGGTTCAGATGCAGCCTGTTGTCTCTGGTTGTGTGTTTCAAGGTCACAGGATGTCTGTTCTTGTACCAGATGAAGGTGGGGTTGTTGCTCAGAATACAGGTTGTATTACAGGTGAGTGTCACTTTCTCTCCCTCTTTCACTGCTTCAGGAGTTATCAGCACCTGCAGAACTGGAGAATATATTAGGTGTAGGGGGACACAGTGCTACGTGTACACACATTTCATTATCAAAATAGTTAAAGGGGCTACCTGTAACAGAGATGATGACTCCAGGTAATCCAGAGTAACTCTCCCCCTGTTCTGTAGTAAACCTGAAGGCATATTCTCCAGAGTGACTCTCTCTCATGTCTTTCAGTCTCAGGGTACAACTATTCTCTTTTTTCCAAACATACTCTGTGTGGTTTTGATAGTCTTCATCCAAAGTTAGATCTACTGGGAGACGGCTTGATTTCTGCTTGTTAAACCAGAATTTTGTGCTGATGCGGTGATCTCTGGGATATTTGTAAGTACAGGATATATCCACCGATGAACCATTCAATACACAGATGCTGTTAGATGAGTAGGTCACACCCCAACACTGTTCAGATGGAGCACCTACAGCCAAGTGTAAAATATGAGTATTAAACACCATATCTACTAGCGTACACAAGCACATCATGAGTGTGAGAAAGAAATCAATGTGCTTATCTAAAAAAAAGCAAGTTATTTCAGTAAAAATATGTTTTCTTCTGAATCTGTAGAAAAGTGAATGTTGTGGCGAGATTGAATCTCCCTACACCTTTCTTTCAATCAGAAGACCGGAGACTGCTTGCTGGAATCTGGAAGTTTATTATTGTAATCAATAAGCTACAACAAGGAGAGATCCATGGATTGTCTCCAAGTGTGAACGCTCTGCAGGCTCCTTTATACCCTTATTTTAGGTGGTTATTCCTGTATGGCTGTTTACCTGAACTACCTATCTAATATTAGCCTATATATTTCCTTATATGAGCTCTTTTGTGAGCGTTATCCCCTCACGAGGGTTCTGTCTCCAAGGGTGCCTGGTGGGGCCTCTGCAACGTCAATTATCTAGTTTGTATATCTTTCTCAGCTGTTCAGCCTATGTAATTGTTAAACATAGCCTTTCATACTGCTGAATCAATCCATGTATCTCTTAGTTTAAGAAAATATCCTACATGAACTTCAAATCCAAGTATCCTATGTCATTGACATGAAATAGTCAAGTCATCCCCACTCACACACTGCAGGGGAACGGTGAGCCTCATAACCTCTCACAGCACAGGAATAACTGTTCTCTTCAAAGGGTCTGCTTGAGTCTAGTGGTATAGAGGCTGTGGTTTTGTCTTGTAGAGGCTGTCCATTCTTGTACCAGACATACTGAGTGTTAGAGCTCAAGCTGCAGGAGGTGCTGCAGGTCAGTTCAGTCTGATTCTGTTTCCCTACAACAGCACCCTCCTTCACCTGCAGGTCTGAGAAGAGAGGTTAGAAATCATTGTGGCGTCAAACTTGAATATCATTACCATTATGATCAGAAAAAGTAAAACAAATTGCAAGTTGTATATGTCCATAATTACGTGTAATGGAGACTGTAACACCAGATCTGCCTGTTATCCAACTTGTGTGTCGGTTTATGTGAAACCAAAAGTGATAAACACCAGAGTGATCATCTGAAAGTTTGTCTATTTTCAGACTGCAGTCAGGATAATAAGAGTCACTGTGTTCTCTGACTTTCCCTCTTTTATCTTCATACCACTCTCCTCTCATATATGTATATATATATATACTGATGCCCCTTCAAGGCCACAAACTCGTGTGGAGGAGTAGGTCACACTCATTCCACACTGAACACCTGAAACACAGGGACAATGAAGACTCAATTTGGATACAAGATTTAAATGCAGAATGCTTTGAGAAGAGTATTTTCCTGGCACTGATTAGGTATTGTAATTATACATTCTGATGCCTGTGTGTGGGGAGTTTGGGAGTGTCAAATAAACGTGTCACTGTAACAATAACACTGTTAGTATATCATCATGATTTCAAACAATAGCATACATGTGTATGTATAGGCCACATCATCCAAGCATATCTTGGAATTATTACATTATGTCTACTGTACCTGGCAGCCTCAGGATAAATATTGCAGTCAACGTGAGCATGCTTTGAAAACCCATTTCTCAGTTTCCCTGCAATAATAAAATACCACATACTACATTATTCAATTTCAAGGCAGAGTTTAGGAAATGTAATGATTTTTGTCCTCTGTCCTTACTCTGTCTGAATTAGTGTCAGTAGTGTTCAGTGTAATTTTCACACTCACATCAGAAGAGGAACTACTACACACTGAACATTAAGACTATAGAAAAGTGTAGCATGCATGCTTACAGGAGAGTAAAGGACACATTTACTACAATGCCATAAATACAACAGAACAACATGCTGTGTATCAGAGGTGTCAAGTAACGAAGTACAAATATTTCGTTACATTACTTAAGTAGAAATTTTAGGTATCTATACTTTACTGGAGTATTTATTTTTCAGACGACTTTTTACTTCTACTCCTTACATTTTCACGCAAATATCTGTACTTTCTACTCCTTACATTTAAAAAATAGCCTCGTTACTCCTATTTCATTTTGGCTTGTTTTCATTCCGGCTTGTCATCGTTCAAAAAACACACACACAAAAACCTATCCAGATAAATCGCGCCATCCGGATAGAGTGAATTTGATTGTGGTTGGATGAGAGGCATAAACATATACCATTCCGACACCCTATTGGTTTTCTACGCGATGTACCTGCAGATGACACAAATCAACTGTGACAAATCACATCACACTCCAGCAAGGACAGCATAAAAGCCTATTACTAAGATGTCCGTGGCAGAGAACTCGAGCGAAATGTCCCACTCCAAACCAAGTATCAGCGAGGAGGTTGATAGCCATGAAGACCAGCTAACCCTTGTACATCCCTGGCCGTACCTGGAAGAATTTTTCGAGATGGTTGGGTGCAAAAACAACAAATGTCGAATGCGCTGCAAGCTCTGCGCACCCAAGTACTAGAGCTAATGGATTTTAAAAACTCGCCGTCGAATTTGAAAAAGCATATTGAGGTAAGCTGAAAGTTATTTTTTTTTTTATCAGTCGATTATTGACAAAATATTGTAGTAACCTAGTAACGTAAATTTACCATGTTTTCTATGGCTAGGTGCATGCCAAGACATGCCATGGTCTGCTTGCTAGCAGTAGCTAGGCTATGATTCTACGTTGCAAGTTTGTTTGGTGGAATCTGTGTGAGATTTGATATTCGACTTGAGGCAAATTTTATCTGTGCCTTTATTATTTATATATGCAACATTTTAATATAACATTATAGTCATTATGGCCTTTAGAAAATGTTTTTTTTTGGGGAGGGGGGGGGGGTGGGGTAGTGCACTATAGGCCCCTGAGACGCGGCTTAAGAGTTTGTCCTTAATAGAATTTTTTTCCCCCTTACATTACTTTTACTTTTATACTTTAAGTAGTTTTGAAACCAAGTACTTTTACACTTTTACTTAAGTAAAAAGCTTGAATTGATACTTCAACTTCTACAGAAGTATTTTTAAACCCTGGTATCTATACTTCTACTTGAGTAATGAATGTGAATACTTTTGGCACCTCTGCTGTGTATAAAAGACAAAAAAAAACTCTTTATTTCTTTAAGAGGAAAATTAATGTTAATAAAGTTATTTGATATATTCCTTTAGAATGTGAGCAGCATGAACATTGGCACCTGTACCCTGCTCTGCAACAGTTTGACAATGTACATGACATTCTATTATTTGTCCTTCCAAAGAGTTTAAGGTAGAAAGTCCTTTACAGAAATGACATGGGTTTCTATCCGTGCAGAAACAAACATGTTTACATATCAATTCATGGTGAAATTATTGAAACATCCGAATAGAACTGTCTCTCAAATAAAGGCATCACTGTCAAAGTGGGTATACACTGTGCTCAAAGGTTGTTGGATTTTAAACATTCCATTGTGTGCTCCACTCCATTGTGCACCTAATCTGATCAACAGAAAGAATGCTAAAAATCACCATTGAAACTACAAAGCACATTAACTCACATGGTGTTATTCACTCTGCACTAGCCCATCACATCATGCATAAACTAGGTGAGAACTTAGTGCACCGAAGTGCAGACAGTGGTTGCGACACCTTCTGAACACCATTTTTAGAATGTCAGTGTGGCGACTGATATTTATGACAGCCATTTTCTCTCCTGACTGCTCAGCCAAAGGTTCATAAGCGTTGCTGAGACAGACCCAGTGTTAAGTCTGTGAAGATGAGCTTTCTTCCCAAAACCACATTAATTAAACACATGTAACAAAGTTTGAGAGTATTGTTTTACAAGTCCCATCAGTATGGCACCATTTAAATTCCTCTGGAGGTTACGTTCAGCTATTACTACTTACTTTATGTCAGTGCTATGAAGTTTTATTTTTTACAAACCCAGTTATCTGCGACAGAAACAGAATGTTTTTGTGGATTTAACATATTTTTGATTCATTTTACAATAAACTGTTTTAAATCATATTAGTGTTTCTCCTTTGTAAAAAAGCCAGAGAACACCTAGATGTCTCTGCTATCAGGGTTTTGTCGTATTTTGATCTACGTATGACTGTATTGTTGAATAATGTGTGTATTGCTGGTACTGGAACATGGACATCTCAACAAATAGAGGTAGCAGTTAGACAAGAAGGCTGCCATAAGGCAGAAGATAAATCACGTGGTAGACATGCCATTTCTGATAAATCACGTGGCAGACCTGCCTTTTCTTATAAACCCAGTTGCAGAGATACCTTTTCTTATAAACCTCATGGCAGAGATACGTTTTCTGATAAATCACATGGTAGACAAGCCAAGACGCTTCTGAGGGTCTTGACTGCGTCACAGGCCTCCAGATAGGCGCATCTGAAAGGCCATGAAGGGGTCACAGGTCCCTCTAAGACGCTTCTGAAATGCCACGACAGGCAGTTTCCAGACCCCATACCTGAAAAAGCTGAGACACCTGCTATCACAGGAAACTGTGCAATATGCACGCTGTTCAAAATAGATGTACCAACGGGTCTCAATGTGGTTAAGTCTGACTAGGTAAGCAAGAACAGGGGAGAACAAAAGGGGGCTAGATCTATAAAAAGGGCACGAGGACTTGGTACTCAGGTTATCTACTTGATCACTCTTGCCATATGCTTTCAGTTTTTGAGATGCTCCATGGACCGGCTCAGTAGTAGTTGACTTCTCTGAATTAAACCGTTCAGTAAATTCATACCTGTTTGCCTCGTGAAGTTTCTTGAGAACTCTTAGAATTTTCCACAACAGTTTCTTTGCTTTTGACTTCTTTCCAACAACATACAGTATGTGAAAAACCACTTCATGTCAGACTTTTTAGAGAATTCAAGATAGAGAAGTGTCAGTCAGATGCTAGAACAGAAGTAGTTCTGAAGCACAAATACAACATTAACACCTACTTCCCTGAACTACACATGGGGGGGCAGCCTTCAGTACCAAGCCCCCCTCAGACCATTGACTGTTCTTAGCGTTTGAAAGGCCAAGCCATCAACTAACGACTGTGGTCAGGCGGGTTCCTAAAAAATAAATATGTCCGCCAAACATCAGGGTTTGACAGGCATTTACTTTGTTCTAAAATTCCAGGATACCCCTCTTTTCACGCAGTGTACTACACACTGGACTTTAGTAAGACTAGAGAACAGGACAGTAAAGGACACATTTTCCATGATGCCATAAATACAACAGAACAAAATGCTATGTCTGAAAGAGAAAAAAACTATTTGATTCTTTAAGAGGAAAATTAATGTTAACAAATTTATATTTTCTTTTTTCAAATGAGAGTGACGTGAAACATAGCACCTGAACCCTGCTCTGTTGAATATACTGAGAGGGCACAGAGTTTAGGGAAGAAAGGTCTGTACAAAAATGACATGGGTTTTCTAGCCGTGCAGAAACAAACATGTTAACATAGGGATTAAAGGTAACATTAGTGAAACATCAGAATAAAACAAAGAACTATCTAAAAAAAAAAGGCACCACTGTCATAGATATGACTATATATGAACGGATATGCACCTACCTTCTAACGGAGAGGTGTTTGCCAAATCCGTACTACCGGTAACCAAACAAACAAACAAGCAAACAAAAAGACTGAATTGAACGTGTGACTGTTGAAACAAACTGATGATGAAATGTTGTAGGTCAGTTCAGTGTGATTCCGTTTCCCTACACCAGCCCCTTCCTTCACCTGCAGGTCTGGAAGGACAGGTAAGCATCCATGAAAGCTTCATCCTAAAATGCAATCCACTGACAGTATGAACTAACTAATGTGTAGATTTGATGCATTCATCATTACATGTGACTGAGAGAGTGACACAAGATCTGCCTGTTATCCAGCTCGTTTGTAGGCTTCAGTAAAACCGAAACTGATAAACACCACAGTGGCTTTTCTGCAAGTCTGTCACCTTCCAACAGTCAGGTGACACTTTGGACATTTTTAGTTGCTATGTCCTCTTACCCTCCCTCTCTGCTCTTTGCACCACTCTCCCCCCAGTCTAATCATCCACCCGTCTTGTATATTGGGTGCCAGGATGCAATATTTTTTGCAAATAGTGCAAAGTGAATACACTTCACTAGTAAATATTCAGAATCTCTAACCAAATTACAAAGCTGAAAGATATAAAAAATAAAATCCTCAGTAAGTGTAGACTTGTTCACACCAGCAGACTGTTACAGAGTGTGTGGGTGTGTTTGTTGCACAGAGGGTCTTAAACGACTTCCTGTTTCTCACTTCATGGTTAAGGTGCTGTACAGCCAGAGAGGCCATGCTGTGCAGAACAAAGAAGGAGAGAGAACAAGACAAGCAGAGAAATAACTTACATGCAGATGCCATTTAATTGATGAATTGACAGACTGGTTCATTGATTGAGTGGCTAATTGGTTGCTTGTTTGAAAGTGTTAATTACAGTACATGTGAGCACGTGATGAATCAGTTGAAATGAATAGTTACATTGATTGCCATTTTAACATTTTGCTTACATTTGCCAGTTTCATGAATGGCTTTTCTTTTGAAACTTACTCCCAATGCCCAGGAAGGAAGTACTTGTTGTAATGTCTCAAAGCATTTCCCAAATTCTCATTTGAGTCCCAGAGACACAGCTTCTATTATTATTTCAGGAAATTAGGGATGGATTGTTCTATTATGGCCACATGTTTATAGGCATACGCAGGGTGTTCACAGAAACGTTTTATGAATTCAATGCGACATTTTCCTTAGCCTGTGACCATCAAATGTGTGGGAGCTTTCAAGACCTTACAGAATAAATGATTGCAGGAAGACATTCAGATATCGGGGGTACAAACGATATTTGCTATCTACAGATCTCACAAGTCCACTAAGGCAGGTATGTATGTATGTATGTATGTATGTATGTATGTATGTATGTATGTATGTATGTATGTATGTATGTATGTATGTATATATCCTCTGGTGTATTTATCATGTCCTCTGGTGTGAGTGTGTGTGTGTATATCTACCTGTGTCCAGTGGTGGGAGGTGTATGTGTGTATGCATGTGTGTATGTGTGCATGTCTGCCTGCATCTCCTGGTGTGTGTGTGTGTTTGTGTGTGCCTGCCTGTGTTCTCTGGTATGAGTGTGTAGGCGTGGAGGTAAGCAGTGACCTGTTAGTAGGGCTCGTTGTACTGGTAGGGCATGCTGGGGGGATAGTCATCAATCATATCACCCTCCATGGGCATGCCATTCATGGGCAAAAAAGCTATTAAATAGAGCTGACTTGTGGTGGGCTGCTTCTTCCACAAGGGGGAGCAGTGCTTGCCATGTCCCATGCGGCAGGTCGTTCAGGTCAGTGTCTCTTAGGGTGACAATGTGCATGCTGTGCATTGTGGGAAATGTAGTTCTGGAAACATCTGTTTTATGTATTCTCTCAACAGTACTAATTTTCACTCATTACAGGTTGGTATAAGCACACCAAGCACTGTGCCTTTCATAACTAGAACAAGTGTGTGGAGTTTAACCTTCGGTGTTATTTGCTGATATTACACTGGTAGTGTTATCAGTGACAGTTATATCAGAGTTGTTTGTTTTGTTTGTGGTTTTAAATATTTGTTTTCAGTGTTTGCGTCAGACGCTACCTGTTTGTGTTTCCACTGAAGTGATTTATGTTATGATGCTTTGTGTTACTAGGCCTATGCTTTTTGTTCCCTCATGTCTATGTACCTCTAAGTATTTTCTGTGTTGTGTGAGGGGTTTATCACCACCTTCCCACCATATGAACACTCAGAGGTGAGCACTGACCCACCATTCTGCAGTGGAGCTTAAGGGCATCACCCAGTAGGTAGTGCTTTTTTTCCAGACCACACTCATAGTAGACATTATAGTGATTTTAATTTAAAGATGATTTGAGCATGAAGTGTTTCATAACAAACTACAGGGGCACTCAGTCTCAAGGTCACACTCAGAGAATGCAGATCTCTGCCAAGGCCAAATGCCCTATCTTACAATCTTCCTGGACCCGCTCCTAAATATAATTGGTTCTTCCTTGGCCCATGCTACACCCCTCCACCAAGTTTAATAGAAAGTGGACAGGTAGTTTATACATTTCCCTGATGACAGAGACAGATGTTGAAGAGATACATATGATCCTCTATTTAGTGAAGGAAGGCTGAAGTATGAGGAACACACAGTGTGCTAAAATAATCTTTTATTTATCTAAAATGAGAGGGTTAGAATATAGCTGTACATTTTCCAGGTAAGGTTTCTACACAGCAATGAAGCCTGTTAAAGTCTTGAAGTTCTTTCTTCATTCAATAGTAACTGTTTGTGTCCATGTCAATGTCTTTCAGTTTCTAAGTTCTCAGCTTTAAGGTATTATGTAAATGTTGTTGCCCATTGGTTCAGATTCTGTATACATCATAGAAAATAAAGTTGCTTCCGTCCATGACGTTAACTTATCCTCTCTTCTTTTATGTGAGATGAGGTGGTTTTGAATGTTTCTCAATGTAACATGTAATAGGGGGATCAGTGAGGAAATTAAGGAAAATCTAACATCTGAGGAATATCTAATATCTGTATATATAAAATAAAACGTTATATTCAAAATCTATGGAACATTTAAAGAGATTCTGAATGACTATTGTAACAAAGACAAAATGCAATGCTCTATGGCTTTTGGCAGTAAAAACATAAAAAACATATAAATTTACACTAACAAATTTCACACTAAAGGAAATACTGAAAAATTATTTCTTGTAAGGACTGAGCGTGTCTTGTTCTGATGGACAGCGTTGATAACCTGAGGGTAATTCTGTTCTGCTGTTTCACGGGCCTGTCAGGGTTTGATGACTGCACTGTAGATCACGTCAATCTCAGCCCTGTAAACACACAACTGTTACTATTACACCTCTAGTCTGAGGAATAAGGGTTGGATTGTGACTGAAAGCAGCAACGTCTTCAGTATGATATGTGAGAGGTGACTGCATTGCTACAATTTGACTACTGAGCATTAAGACAGCTAGCATGTCAACATGACCAGCAACATTGTATTTGTCTGTGAGCAACTGGTGCACAGCATCGACTGAAGCTAAATGCTGGATTCTGGGCAATGTTAGGGATGCCTGGGAATTAATACTTCTGAGAAACACTATTAACGTCTCCTAGCCTGAGCACATAATGTACCATGCAGAGGCTGTAGATGGATTAGAAGCTGCATGATTTGTTATAATGAGTAGAAATGCCCACCTGGTAGAATGACTTCCTCTGAGAAACTGGACTGACTCATCGCCGTCCTGCGTGGAGGTTTGAGGCTTATGGACGGTGGCGTATAGAGGTACTTCCTGTGTTTTGGAGCAATTTATCTGAACGCTGGCATAGTGAACGTCATTTTGATCAGGTGTGGGCACTCTCTGTGCGGGGTCAGAGGTCGTGGCTCTTGCTGTGACGGTGCTGTACACGAGACTTGAGTCGTTCTAATCAGGAAAAATAAGAGATTACATCATGATTGATGCAGAAGTGAACAGACAATAAGACGCAATTATGACATACAACTCTGATTTCAGGTGCAAGAGTTCCTAAGGTTATTTAGGTTTGGATGGTGTCAGATATTTCACATGGGGAGATACGTACATGCGCAATCATTGCACAACAGACTACAGCTGAAGACTTTGAGCACCAAGTTCCAAACCTGTATGTCAGTAATTGTGTTCCTTGTATCTGCAGTAATTTCAGCATTCTTCTTTCTGTTTTGCAGATGGGACATATGAATGTTTAGTTAAAGAGGTTAAGTTATATAATTTCATATACAGAAATAATATGCAGTTAGCAATATACATGGCATGCCAGTTTATGCACAACATTATTTCAGAGGAAGCAAACTTCACTGAATCACCTCAAGCAGACAATTCCAAGTAACAACAGGACAGCAAGAATGATGATTATGGTGATAATAGCTGGCAGGATGATGCCAGCCACTTCTAAGGGAAAATGAAAGACTCGATCATGAAACAGTAAATACATGCAATATTTTCAACAGTGCTATATGCGATAGTTTGCAGGAAAAGTTAACTGGGTTTACATTCTGAATGTCATCATGTGGCAAGATGATGACAACAGTCAAAGCTGTATTAAATCTCCTCCTTCTAATCATCAACAGAAGCATTATATCACATGTTCACCAGAGTTTTGTAAAGAAACAGCAGAATTTGAACAGGCAGAGATACATTTTAGTATTCTCATACATGACACTGACCAGTGTTGGGAAAATTCACTTTCTACATGAACTAGTTCAATTCATAGTTCACAAATTTTAAAATACTCTAGTTCAGTTCATAGTGCATAATTCAGAATTTTGAACTAAGTTCACAGCTCCAAAAAATGAACTAGTTCAGTTATTTTTTTCAATATGTTGCAAGCTTGTTGTTGCATGCGGCGGTGCGACACTGGTGGCTGCCGCTGCCAGATTGAAATCTCTATCTGTCTGCGATACCGCTCTCGGCCTCTATGCAACTTCGGCGCTCTCACACTTGCCAGGCATAGGGCTGAAACACACCAAACGTGTTTTTAAAACGGCAGACGCTTCAAAAACGCCTTGGCAAAGTGCGGCGGGCAAAACATTCGCAGGATCACCAGGCTGTTTTGCCCGGCGCCTAGGAAGCGGAGCTGCGTGCGCAACCTGCCTGGGCCGAGTGTGACATTGATGAGCGGTGCGCCTCCGCGCCTTGCGCTGGAAAGTTGAGAATAGTTCAACTTTTAAGCGCATCTAAAAAACGCCAGAAAGACACAACGCGTGGCGGAGAAAAGGCGCACACGCAAGGCGCGCCGTACCATAGGAAACAATGCATTTGCTAGCGTCCCGTTTTTAAAAACGCGTTTGGTGTGTTTCGGCCCATAGACAGTTGAAGAAAGCACACGCAGCGATTGACTGGTTGGGCAACCCTGGATACAGGACTGTTAACGGTGTGTTTTTCACCTGGAAGTCTCTAGAAATCTGGCACCTTATTGAACGAAATTAAAAAGAGTGAACGTGCCATTCACAGACACCAGAATGAATGCGTTCACAGTATCGTTCATCAGACAGTAATAGAGTACGTTCAATGAACGCGTTCAGACGCAACACTGACACTGACCTTCTGTAGGAACTGCAACTCCAGTAGAGTTCTGAGAGCCAACTTCATTCTCTGCCTCACAGTAGTAAAGTCCAGTGGAATCAGAGGTCACATAGAAGCTGATGCTGTCACCTGTGCCCCTAATAAGAGATTCAGCTCCAGTCCTCATATACCAGGTGTAGTTGTGTACTGGTGGGTTGGCATCACTGCTGCAGGTCAGAGTCACAGAACTGCCCTCCACTATTTCCCCGGGACTGATAGACACTGAGACATTCTTTGGCTTGTCTGTTAAAATGTGTGTAAGTTTTATCTTTATAAATAACAAATGTGACAAATGAAGATATTTCATTGATATGTCTGATTTCGGTACCAGTTAGAACTTATAGACCTACAAATAGACAACAGGACACAATATATTTTATATGCAAAATGTTTTGAACGACATTTGTACACATTTATAGTCAGTTGGGGTAACTTACATCGGACTTTGAGAAACACATCAGTGGAGAAGAGACTCTTGTGTCTTCTAACAGCACAGGAGTAACTGCCCATATCCTCACTGCTGACTGGGTTTAGATGCAGCCTGTTGTATCTGGTTGTGTGTTTAAAGGTCACAGGCTGTCTGTTCTTGTACCAGATGAAGGTGGGGTTGTTATTCAGAATACAGGTTGTATTACAGGTGAGTGTTACTTTCTCTCCCTCTTTCACTGCTTCAGGAGTTATCAACACCTGTAGAACTGGAGGATATATTATGTGTAGGGGGTCACAGTGCTACGTGTACACACATTTCATTATCAAAATAGTTAAAGGGCCTACCTGTAACAGAGATGTTGACTCCAGGTAATCCAGAAATATCCACTGGTGAACCATTCAATACACAGATGCTGTTAGATGAGTAGGTCACATCCCAACACTGTTTAGATGGAGCACCTACGGCCAGGTATAAAATATGAGTATTAAACACCATATCTATCAGTCTACACATGCACATTATGATTGTGACAAAGACATCTATGTGGTTATCTGTATAGAAAAAAACAAGTTGTAAAACCAGAAAAAAATATGTTTTTAGTTGAATCTGAATAAAAGTGAACTTTAGATCCAAGTATCCTTTGTAAATTATATGAAATAGTCATGTAATGTTCTTGAGTTCCATCCCTACTCACACACTGCAGGGGAATGGTGAGCCTCATAACCTCTCACAACACAGGAGTAGTTTCCCTCTTTTGATGGCCTGCTTGAGTCCAGTAATATGGAGGCTGTGGTTTTGTCTTGTAGAAGCTGTCCATTCTTGAACCAGACATACTGAGCGTTAGAGCTCAAGCTGCAGGAGGTGCTGCAGGTCAGTTCAGTCTGATTCTGTTTCCCTACAACAGCACCCTCCTTCACCTGCAGGTCTGAGAAGAGAGGATAGAAGTCATTGTGGCTTCAACCTTGAATATCATTTCCATTATGATCAGAAAAAAATCAACAAATTATAAGTTGTATATGTTCATCATTACGTGTAACGGAGACTGTAACACCAGATCCAGTTATCCAACTCCAGTGTAGGGTTGTATAAAACCGAAAGTGATAAACACCAGAGTGATCATTTGAAAGTTTATCTATTTTCAGACTGCAGTCAGGATATTTAGAGTTACTGTGTCCTCCGATTCTCCCTTTTCTTTCTTTATTCCACTCTCCTTTCCAATATGTATCACCCCAAGAATAGTAATATGTGCAAGGCAGGACCACTGATGCCCCTTTAAGGCCACAGACTTGTGTGGATGAGTAGGTCACACTCACTCCACACTGAACACCTGAAACACAGTCACAATGAAGACTCAATTTGGATAAAATACTTACATTTAAAAAGCTTTGAGAAGAGTATTTTTCTGGCACTGAACAGGTATTGTAATTATAAATTATGATGGCCGTGTTTGGGGAGTTTGGGAGTGTCAAATAAATATGTTAAAATAACACTGTTAATATATCTTATGATATGATTTCAAATAATAGTATACGTTTATTACATACACACATTTATAAATGCATTGTGTATTGGCCATATCATCCTAGCATATTTTCGAAGTGTTACATTATGTCCACTGTACCTGGCAGCCTCAGCAGAAACATGGCAGTCAACATGAGCATGCTCTTAAAAGACATTTCTCACTTTCCCTGAAATCATAAAACATCACACACTCACACTGTTCAATTTATATAGGCAGAGTTTAGTAAATGTATGGGTTTTTAATAACGAGGACACATTAAGAACAGAGAGGATCTAAAGAGTTTAGGTTGCTGTCTTGATATCCTTACTCTACTATTACTTTATTACTAGTCTCAGTAGTGTTCAGTGTAACTTTCACACTCACATCAGAAAAGGTGGAGGCAACTACTACACACTGGACCTCAGTAAGAATAGAGAAAAGTCTAGCATGCATGCTTACAGGAGAGCAAAGGACACATTTACTACGATGCAGTAAAGACAATAGAACAAAATGCTATATGTATAAAAGAGAGAAAAAAACTCTTAACTGAAGAAAGTGATTGGTATTTTACTTTAAAATGTGAGCGACATGAAACATGGCACCTGTACCCTGCTCTGCAACAGTCTGACAATCTACATGACATGCTATTATTTGTCCTTCCAAAGTCGAATATACAGAGAGGGCACAGAGTTTAAGGTAGGAAGGTCTATAAAGGTCAAATAGCATGGGTTTCCATCCGTGCCGAAACAAACATTCCACCATAGGGATTAAAGGTCAAATTAGTGAAACATCAGAATAACAAAGAACTATCTCTCAAATAAAGGCATCACTGTCATAGTTATGATTATACATGAACATGTAGGCACCTACCTTCTAACAGAGAGTCGTCTGCCAAATTCTCACTAACTGCAACTTGAAACTGAAAAGACTGAAAAGGACGTGTGACTGTTGAAACAAAATGCTGATAAAATGCTTTCCTTTTTGCACTGTTGGTTTTTACACTGTGAAATGAAGATGAGCGTTGTGTCACGTACTCCAATTTGTTGTCAGTGTATTTCTATGAGGGCCGAGGTTAGAGCAGTTGACGTCTGGGAGGATGAACTCTTCACCCCTGTGAGGTGAGGTGTGGTGAGGCTGACTAGTGGTGCAGGGGACACAACCACAGCAACAGACAAATAAACTGAAACGTAACAAGTACAAAAGCATGGGATCACTTCATGAGAGGGAGAGAGAGAAAAGAATACAGGCTTTGTGTCACAATATAGTGCACAGAAGTTGCAAAAGTTCTTCATCAAATTAAATATAGAGAATTTGGTATGAACTGACTATGGATTAAAAACAACGTTTACTAACCTCTTTCCCCCTTTATGGGTGGATGTTAAACACTCACTCTAATATAAGTAACAAGTAAAGGCAACTTTACACTTGAGACTTGACCATGTGCAATCTGTGTCCACAAAGCTACATTTAAGTGAAATAAAATCAAGCCAAGCACACTGATAAAAACACTAATGTATTGACCTGATAAAGCACGATTTATATTTGGACCAAACCTGAAAAATGGTAAATGGATTGCATATGTTATACCTTTTTATTTCATATTCTATTAAATTTACTGAAATTCCTAACTAATGTCTTAATTGCTGGTGTCTCACACACTGTATGCCACATAAGTGCATATTTGAATGTGCAACCAGGGCTGTGGTGTGATGGTCCTGTTTTTCTGTGTTTCTCTTTTTCTTCTTCTCTCTCAAACTAGTCAGTCATACTTCGCAACATTAGACAAGTACAACCACTCAGATGATACAGTAAATATAAGTGGAAGCCCTGTTCTGGCTTTTGGTACTGCTTTAAAGATTAAATCATGTTTATACATTTAACCACATTTCTATGAAGGATGCTAGACTGTGGTGGCAGTAGACATTCTTCTTCATGCCGATATTAACATGTTAAGAACCCCTGAGGACTGATAGGTCTGTGTGTTGTTTAAATACACAATGACTGTCAGCCACCAAGCATAGCCACCAGCTTTCCTACTTTTTTCCATGCAAGATTCATTTTGACATGGATATGGAATGTCAATTCTTCCATCACCACTAGATGGCAGAACCAATTAAAAGGACAATGTATTGCTCTCAGAAACAACAGCATTCCAATAATGAAGCATCCTGATGATGTTGGCATTGTAGAAGTAAATGACAAGCAACATGTGTGCCTAACATTGGATTGAGTGTCAGTGGCAATAAACTGGCATTAGGACACACCAAAGCTGAAGACTTGATCCAAAATATACACACAGACATGTTACATTTCTGATACCTTATGTCTGTCATGTTTTCTTATGCTATTGATAAATTACCACAAGGTGTTGTTTTGTGATATCTACACAAAAAAACAGAAACATTTTGGTCCCCTGTAATTGGAAAATACATGTTCAAAAGAATACAGGGAACCCTAACTAACTGCCAGTCTAAGGATTTCTGCTATCTTTATGCTACAGCATTAATGAATTGAATTGTATATTGTTTGATCTGTACACAAGTTGAATCCCCCCTTAAAGGCCCCATAAATATAAAGTCCACTCGCCCCTCAACAAAGGACATTTACAACATTATGGCCACAACATTCTTTTTTTATTATTATATTTAATTATTATATTAAGATACTGAGAATTATTAACAAAATATCTCAGCATGAAGCACTTTCATTTCAAAGTTTATATTTACAAAAAAACAAGACTCATTTAAAATATAAAATGAACAATAAATAGAATCAAATACACAAATAGACTAGAATTGTAATATACCTGATATACTACATTAAAGAAAAGAAAATCAAATAAGAATCCAGAGACAGCGACATCACAGTTCCTGACAAATAATGCAGATAATCCACATTCTAAACTAAACCACATGGGTAAACTAAGGGTGTGTAAGTTAAAAGACAATAAAAAAATAAACAGACATGTAACTTCCACAATGCATACGTTACCCAAAGCAAAAGAAAGATTAGATTAGAGGTTTACTGGTGCTAAATGATGATGAGAGTCAAAGAAACCTACACCAATGGAGAAACCTTAAATATCTTTAACATGGGAATCAAGGGAAGAGTTAGGACCGATTAATAAGATCCCTTATCAATGTAAGACTGTGGCAGCAGTAAGTATGAGATGGAGAGTCCAGAAGTCATGGTTGGTGTTGGCATCTCATCCCGAGATCCTTCAGCTCCACCTCATACACTGAGGCCTGAGCTCTTCTCTGAAAGGGTATGTAGGTGTCACTCACATTCCTCACGTTCTGAAATATGTTAACACACAGAAGACATTGTCAATGTCATGACTGAACACTTTTGATAGATGGTGGTTAAGGTTTTATATAGGGCAGTGCTATTACTGATTTAACTAACAAACATGATAAGGCTGATAACATCTATCTATGATGACTTACCTGCAGATTGTCATACTCAGAGGATGTGCTCCTGGGGTTGAGAGCTGTGTATGTCTCATCGTGGGCATCAGAATGGACAGCCTATGAAAATATTGGTAGAAGGAGATGATTCTAAAGCTTGACAAAGCCAAATCACTGTCACCAAGCATGTTGCTTTTTGAATGTTTATCTGAGGGATTTTAAAAGGTTCTTATTACCCTTTGGTTTATTCTGCTGTTACTCTCAGCTCCTTCATGTTTACTGAATAAAGAAACAGAGTAAGCCTCATACAATCTGCTGTCAGTGCTCCTATGATGAAACTACAGTTTAGGGATGAACATTCTGCATTGCCCTGTCAGATTAGTCCAAAGAAAGAACATTATATATACTGTATTCATTCATAGAAATAATATGCAGTTAGCAATATGAAGGGCATGCCTGTTTTTGCACAACATTATTTCATTTTTCATTATGTATATGAGGAAAAAAAATCACCTCATATACACAATTCCAAATAACAGCAGGACAGCAAGAATGATGATTATGGTGATAATAGCTACCAGGATGATGCCAGCCACTGCTGAGGGAAAATGAAAGACTTTATAATGAAACAGTAAATGCATGCAACATTATTAAAAGGGCTGTAGGTGATAGTTTGCAGGCAGAGCTAACTGACTTGCCATCATGTGGCAAGATGATGACAACAGTCAAAGCTGTATTGAATCTCCTCCTTCTAATCATCAACACAAGCATTAAATCACTTCTTCGCCAGAATTTTGTAAACAAACAGCGGAATTTGAACAGGCAGAGATACATTTTTAGTATTCTCATAAAACTACACGACACTGACCTTCTGTAGGAACTGCAACTCCAGTAGAGGTCTGAGAGCCAACTTCATTCTCTGCCTCACAGTAGTAAAGTCCACTGGAATCAGAGGTCACATTGAAGCTGATGCTGTCACCTGTGCCCCTAATAAGAGATTCAGCTCCAGTCTTCATATACCAGGTGTAGTTGTGCACTGGTGGGTTGGCATCACTGCTGCAGGTCAGAGTCACATAACTGCCCTCCACTATTTCCCCAGGACTGATAGACACTGAGACATTCTTTGGCTTGTCTGTTAAGATGTGTACAAGTTTTATCTTAATAAATACCAATAGCAATCATGTGACAAATTAAGACAATTCATTGATGTGTCTGATTTTGGTAGCATTTAGAACATATAGACCTACAAATAGACAAAAAGACACAATATATTTTATATGCAATATGTTTTTAACCATATTTGTACACATCTGTACACATTAACAGTCAGTTGTAGTAACTTACATCGGACTTTGAGAAACACATCAGTGGAGAAGAGACTCTCGTGTCTTCTGACAGCACAGGAGTAACTGCCCACATCCTCACTGCTGACTGGGTTCAGATGCAGCCTGTTATCTCTGGTTGTGTGGTTCAAGGTCACAGGCTCTCCGTTCTTGTACCAGATGAAGGTGGGGTTGTTACTCAGAATACAGGTTGTATTACAGGTGAGTGTCACTCTCTCTCCCTCTTTCACTGCTTCAGGAGTTATCAACACCTGCAGAACTGGAGAATATATTATGTGTAGGGGACACAGTGCTACGTGTACACACATTTCATTATCAAAATAGTTAAAGGGCTTACCTGTAACAGAGATGTTGACTCCATGTGATCCAGAAATATCCACCGATGAACCATTCAATACACAGTAGGTCACACCCCAACACTGTTTAGATGGAGCACCTATGGCCAAGTGTAAAATATGAGTATTAAACACCATATATATCAACGTACACATGCACATTATGATTGTGAGAAAGACATCTATGTGGTTATCTGTATATAAAAAATCAAGTTGTAAAACTAGAAAAAATATGCTTTTTGATGAATCTGAATAAAAGTGAACTTTAGATCCAAGTATCCTTTGTAAATGTTATGAAATAGTCATGCAATGTTCTTGAGTTACATCCCTACTCACACACTGCAGGGGAATGGTGAGCCTCATAACCTCTCACAACACAGGAATAGTTTCCCTCTTCTGATGGCCTGCTTGAGTCCAGTAATATAGAGGCTGTGGTTTTGTCTTGTTGAAGCTGCCCATTCTTGTACCAGACATACTGAGTGTTAGAGCTCAAGCTGCAGGAGGTGCTGCAGGTCAGTTCAGTCTGAGTCTGTTTCCCATCAACAGCACCCTCCTTCACCTGCAGGTCTGAGAAGAGAGGTTAGAAGTCATTGTGGCTTCAACCTTGAATATCATTTCCATTATGATCAGAAAAAAGAAAACAAATTGTGAGTTGTATATGTTTATCATTACGTGTAATTGAGACTGTAACTTGAGACGTGAGGCCTGTTATCCAACTCGGGTGAAGAAATGTGTAAAACCGAAAGTAATAAACACCAGAGTGATCATCTGAAAGTTTGTCTATCGTCAGACTGCAGTCAGGATAATCAGAGTTACTGTGTTCTCTGACTCTCCCTCTTTTCTCTTTATACCACTCTCCACCTTTATAATATCCAACCCAAGAATAATCATATGTGCAGGGCAGGACCACTGATGCCCCTTTAAGGCCACAGACTCCTGTGGAGGGGTAGGTCACACTCCCTCCACACTGAACACCTGAAACACAGTCACACTGAAGGATCAATTTGGATGAAAGATTGAAATGCAGACAGCTTTGAGAAGAGTATATTCCTCGCACTGATCAAGTATCGTAATTATAATTTCTGAGGGCCGTGTGTGGGGAGTTTGGGAGTGTCAAATAAATATGTTAAAATAACACTGTTACAGTATATATTATTACATGATTCCAAATAATAGTATACATTTATTAAATACACACATTCATAGGCCATATCATCCTAGCATATCCTGGAAGTATTATATTATGTCCACTGTACCTGACAGCCTCAGGAGAAATATTGCCGTCAACATGAGCATGCTTTTAAAACACATTTCCCACTTTCCCTGCAATAATAAAACACACTCACACTGTTCAATTTTTATAGGCAGAGTTTAGAAAAAGTATTGGATTTTGATTAAGGAAGATACATTAAGAACAGAGAGGATCTTAAAGAGTTTAGGTTGCTGTCTGGATATCCTTACTCTACTATTACTTTATTACTAGTATCAGTAGTGTTCAGTGTAACTTTCACACTCACATCAGGAAAGGTGGAAGCAACTACCACACACTGGACTCTAGTAAGAATAGAGAAAAGTCTAGCATGCATGCTTACAGGAGAGTAACGGACACATTTACCATGATGCCATGAATACAACAGAACTAAATGCTATGTATAAAACAGAAAACAAATATTTAAGTATTAACTCAACTATTAAGAAGAAAATGAATGTTAAAAATGTGAATTGATATTTTCCTTTAAAATGTAAGTTGTATTAACCATAGCACCTGTACCCTGCTCTGCAACAGTCTAACAATGTACATGACATGCTATTATTTGTCCTTCCAAAGTTGAATATTCAGAGAGGGCACAGAGTTTAGAATAGAAAGGTCTCTACAAAATGTACATGTGTTTCTATCTGTGCAGAAACTAACATGCTAACATAGGAATTCATGGTGAAATTAGTGAAACATCAAAATAGAACTGTCTCTCAAATAAAGGTATCACTGTTCATAGTTGCGTTGGATGAAGTCCACCTAATCTGATCAAGAGAAAGAAAGCTAAAAATCACCATTGAAACTACAAAGCAAATAAAGGCATCATTGTCATAGTTATGACTATACATGAACAGATAAGGCACCTACCTTCTCACGGAGAGGCGTCTGTCAAATTCTCACTAATGGCAACTTCAACAAAAAGACTGAAAAGGACGTGTGACTGTTGAAACAAAATGCTGATAAAATGCTTTCCTTTTTGCACTGTGGGTTTTTACACTGTGAAAGGAAGATGAGCGTTGCGTCACGTACTCCAATTTGCTCTCAGTGTATTTCTATCAGGGTCGAGGTTAGAGCAGTTGACGTCTGGGAGGATAAACTCTTCACCCAAGTGAGGTGAGGGGTGGTGCAGGGGACACAACCACATCAGCATGAAAATAAACTGAAACATAACAAGGATTAAATTGTGGGTTAATTTCATGAGATTGTGTGAGATAAAAAAAAATGCAGGCACATAATAGTGCATAGAAGTTGCAAAAGTTGTTTATCAAAATAAATATAGAGTAACAATTTGGTATGAACTGACTATGGATAAAGACAACGCTTACTTAACTAACCTCTTTCCCCCTTTATGGGTGGATGTTAAACACTTACTCATATATAAGTAACGAGTTCAGCCAACTTTACACTTGAGACTTGACCATGTGCAAAATGTGTCCACAAAGCTACATTTAAGTGAAATAAAATCAAGCCAAGCACATTGAAAATCTGGAAATTCCGATAAGAACACCAATTTAGTGTCCTCTGAAGAAACGTGTTATATTTGGACTAAAACTGTAAAATGGTAAATGGATTGCATATCCCCCACCTTTTTACTTCATATTCTATTAATTTACAGAAATTCCTCACTAATGTCTTAATTGCTGGTGTCTCACACACTGTATGCCACATTAGTGCATATTTAAATGTGCAGCCAGGGCTATGGTGTGATGGTCCTGTTTTTCTGTGTTTCTCTTTTTCTTCTTCTCTCTCAAATTAGTCAGTCATACTCTGTCATTAGTCTGTCAGACCTTTATACAGGCACATCCTCTCATATAATACAGTAAATATATGTGGAACCCCTGCCCTGGCTTTTGGTCCTGTTTTAAAGATGAAATCATCTTTATGTAACCACATTTCTATGAAGGATGCTAGGCTGCGGTGTCAGTAGACATTCTTCTTCATGCCAATATAAACATTGTCATGTTATGAACCCCTGATAACTTATAGGTCTGTGTGTTGTTTAAATACACAATGACTGTTAGCCACCAAGCATAGCCACCAGCGTTCCTAACTTTACCATGCAAGATTAATTTTCACATGGATGTGGAATGTCATATCTTTCATCACCAGTAGATGGTAGCACCATTTAGGTGGAAAATGTAATGCTCTCAAATAACAGCATTCCAGTTTCTCACTTTCCCTGCATTATTAAAACATCACATACTCACACTGTTCAATTATAGGCAGATTTTAGAAAATGTAATGAGGTTTTGATCTGTTACTAGTATCAGGAGGGTTCAGTGTAACTTTCACATCAGAAAAGGTGGAAGCAACTACTACACACTGGACTTCAGTCAGAATAGTGAAAAGTCTAGCATGCATGCTTACAGGAGAGTAAAGGACACTCTGATACCATAAATACAACAGAACAAAATGCTATATGTATAAAAGAGAGAAAAAAAACCTCTTAACTCTTCAGAAGAAAATTAACGTGATTGATATTTTACTTCAAATGTGAGCAGCATGAAACATGGCAACTGTACCCTGCTCTGCAACAGTCTGACAATCTACATGACATGCTATTATTTGTCCTTCCAAAATGTAATATACAGAGAGGGCACAGAGTTAAGAGTAGAAAGGTCTCTACAAAAATGACATGGGTTTCTATCCGTGCAGAAACAAACATGCTAACAGAGGAATTCATAGTGAAATTAGTGAAACTTCAGAATAAAACAAAGAACTGTCTCTCAAATAAAGGCATCTCTGTCATAATTATGACTATACATGAATGGATATGCACCTACCTTGTAACGGTGAGGCGTCTGCAAAATTCTCACTACCGGCAACTTTGACAAAAAGATTGACAAGGACGTGTGACTGTTTACCAAAATGCTGATAAAATGCTTTCCTTTTTGCGCTGTGGTTTTTTAGACACAGTGAAGTGAAGATGAGTGTGGCGTCACGTACTCCAAGTTCTCGTCAGTGAGAGGTTAAGGCCGAGGTTAGAGCCGTTGACGTCTGGGAGGATGAACTCTTCACCCCCGTGACGTGAGGTGTGGTGAGGCTGACTAGTGGTGCAGGGGACACAACCACAGCAACAGAAAAAAACTGAATTGTAACAAGGACAAAAGCGTGGGTTAGTTTCACATTTCACATTTTCCCATGCCTCCCAATGACCTTAACCTACTGAAAGAGTTTCTGGTGAATCCCTGATGAAACACCAAAGCTGTATTGCTTGATTCAATTCAAGTTAGCTGATCTTAGATGGAGTAAGCAAAGACTTAGGAAGTCGGATGATGAAAGATCTGTTTTTTCCAAATGACAAGGTTTAGCAAAGCTTAGCACACAACGATGTCTTCACAATGTGATGTTCTCAGTATCTCCAACGCACAGCTCAATAAACTCAGATTGTATAGGTAGGGATTATTACTGAGAATATTCTTCACCGAATGGTAACAGAATTCCGTAACTATTATAGGGCTACAGAATTAACATATTTACATAATGGCATAGTAGGTCACAACGTGATGGGTGTGAAGGTGTATGCATGCATGGTCATGGTAATAACCTTATTTGGTCATAAGGAAGGACCTCGTTTGGTCATAATGTGATGGGGAATGGGTGTGTCTGGGGGTCTAGGTCAAGGTGTAAGGTGGGGGCATGTAAGGAAAGGCAACAATATGGGGTCTGCCTAGATATGAAAGGTGTGAAGGTCAGACAGGGAGCGTCTTGCTGACCATTTGTGTGTTAATTGAGGTGATACATTCTTGTGGGGGAAGATTTCACATGATTTGCAACTCCTTAGAAAATAGATAGATAGATAGATAGATAGATGGAGACTTTATTAATTCCGAGGGAAATGTAGGTACAAATAAATTAAAAATACAAATATTCTACACTACGGACATGCACTTTGGTGTCCTGGAGCAGTTTACCCAACTAACCTCTTCCCCCTTCATTGGTGGATGTTACTGTAAGCTTTGGCTCGTTGCACCAGAATATCCTAATGCTAGTTGATGCCAGTGACACTCAATCCAATGTTAGGCACACATGTTGCTTGTCATTTATTTATTCAATGCCAACATCATCAGGGTGGTACATTATTAGAATGCTGTTGTTTCTGTGAGCAATACACTTCCCCCTAATTGGTGCTGCCATCTAGTGGTGATGGAAAATATGACATTTCACATCTAGGTGAAAATGTATCTTTTATGGAGCTAGCATGGGAAAAAGTTGGAAAGCTTTTTTGTATTGTGCATTTAAACAACAAACAGACCCCTTAATTGTCAGAAGTTCATAACATGACAATGTTAATATTGGCAAGAAGAAAAATGTCTACTGCCATCGCAGCCTAGCATCCTTCATAGAAATGTGGTTAGATGCATAAACATGATTTCATCTTTAAAACAGGAACAAAAAGCCAGGGCAGGAGTTCCACATCTATGTACTGTATCATCTGAGAGGTTGTACTTGTCTAATGGTCTGAAGTATGACAGACTAGTTTGAGAAAGAAGAAGAAAAAACAGACATGTACAAATATCTGAATATAACCAACAATAAAGACATTAGTTAGGGATGACAGTACATTCATATAATATAAAGTAGAAAAGGTATAACATATGCAATCCATTTACCATTTTACAGTTTTAGTCCAAATATAAACCATGCTTTATCAGGTCACTACATTAGTGTTTTTATCAGTGTGCTTGGTTTGATTTTATTTCACTTACAGTTTTCCACAGTTGTTAACACACAAAAAGCGAAAATTCAGCACAATTTGCACAACCTTCACTTCATGTACCAATCTCTCAACCCAATTTGGCACTACTTCACACTCCCTTATCTGCATTGGACTCTGATATTCCTTGTTTACACTCTGATGTCAATTACACATCACCTTGTTGTCAAAACACTACACACAATGTTCAGTTGTTGCACACACTTCTCAAGTAAAATCTCAAAGCATCAACCTACAACACACAAATAGTAAAATCTCTAAACATTCAGGTCGGTTGAGCAATTTGCAATGAGGACTGCAGCATAAAAGTGCCTTGAGCCTCTGTTTTGTTTGGTAAACAATGGAGAACTTTGAAGAGATCAACAACCAGAGAAGGAGAGGGGTAAGAGTGAGAGGAGGAGGAAGAGGAGGACAAGAAGGACGGGGACAAGGGGGAGGAGGAGTAGGAGGACAAGGAGGAGGAGGAGGAGGAGGACAAGGAGGAGGAAGAGGATGGGAAGGACAAGGAAAAGAAGGAGGAGGAGGAGGAGAAAGAAGAAGAAGAATGGTAATCTAATGAGATTTGGGCCGCTGTGGTAGACCATGTGCTCAACCATGGTTTGAGCATGAGGGAGGCTGGGCCAGAGTGTCCAACCAATTCTCAGCCGCTTCACAGTTGCTGCCATCATTAGAACCTTCAGGATGGAGAACAGGTACAAAATATATTTGCCTTGTGTACTGTAATACTGCATATCAATATAATACAGTGTGCTCACAGTATTTGTATTTTGCAGGACTGAAAGAGAACCACACCGTGGAGAAAGAACACACACTTTCACCGCCGAACAGGAGACTGAAATTGTAAAAATGGTTTGTGAGAACAACGGTATCACACGGTTTACAGTACTGTACTGTTCTCTGTGTTTACCGAAATAAAACTTTTTTTGCTGCATATTTGTGTGCTGTTTTATGTTTGACTATGAAAAAAGTAGGCCTACACTGAGACATTTTACAAAAGGAGAAATGGCTCATTCATATAGTGTGTTCCATTTCGATGATTGTGTTTTCAATTTTGCACTTCAGTGTGCTGTAAATGCTTGGTAGTGTACAGCAAATGCTTAGTTGTGTGTACTCAATGAATGTATGTGTGTGTCTTTTGAAAATATGGCTGTGTGTACCAAATGAAAACACGAGTTCCATTTTGTGAACAGTTAAGAGATTTGATGGCAAAGAGTCGTCTTGCATAGGGAGTGTCAGGTTTAGCATTTTGTGTGTGAGGTTTTCAGTTTTCTGTGTGCAGTTTTGAGAAAGCCGCTATTGTTTTGAAAAACGTGTGTTAACAATTGTGAAAAACTGTAAATGTAGCTTTGTGGACAGACATTACAAGTCATGGTCAAGTCTCAAATGTAAAGTTGCCTTTACTTTTTACTTATATCAGAGTGAGTGTTTATAGTTTTTCTCAATTGTTTATACACAAAAACTGGAACTTATGACACAATGACCACAACCTGTAACTCATGTGCTAACTCCCTAAACCAATTCTGCTGAACTATAAACACATTTCCTGCTTTAGACCCAGATTTCATTTCTAAACCACACTTTCTTCAAAACACTACACACAATCCTCTCTATTTTGCACACTTAATCAATGCCAAATCTCCTTGTGTATTGCTTTAGCAATATAAGGGCCACAGGTGAGCTCCTGTTTTGGAGAACAATGGATGGCAACATTGAAGTGAGAGGTGATCAGATAGGCAAAGGAGTAATATGAGGACGAGGAGGAGAAATGTCTACACATATGATGGTCTGTGTGTGTCATTTGAACACAAAATACCATTTTGAGGAGACATAATATTGTTTTGAAGGCAAAGTAGCATTTTGCAGGAGATATGGAGGGTTTTGCATTCTATGTGTGTGGTTTTTGGATATGTGTTTAGAGTTTTGAGAAAATGAGGTATGCTTAAAAAAAATGTGTGTAAGCAATTGAGAAAAACTGTAAAGGTACACCATCTATCTATCTAAAGTCCATTTACAACCACAGCAGAATGGAGCACAGTCCACAGTGTAATTCCTGATCAGACCGTCAGCATCCACTGCAGGAGAGAGAGAGAGAGAGAGAGACAGAGAGAGAGAGACAGACAAGACAGACAATCCTCAGTCTTTGCTCAACGTAGCTCCCCTGGGCCGCTGTCTGATGGTGAAACAGCGGACAAACTAAGAACAGGGATCTCGTTGAGCAGACTCTGACTTCCGCGCGACAACTTAATGAATCCTAAGGGGATATCCTCAAGAGGGCGGTGCCTGACAGAGAGTTCCAACAATGAGTAGTCCTAATTACAGTTTTTCTCGATTGCTTAGACACATTTAGCGAATCATGGGTCAACTTAATCTAATGCTCACATCTTCTTTGCACAGCAAGAGTCTTCTCTGGCGAATGGGTTAACTATTTCTCATTGCTTTCACACAAATTTCTTTGAGTTTTAACACACTTTTCAAAACAGTTAACACACTTCTCAGAGAAAGACACAGAACCTTATTGAATAACCATGTCAACACATTGCAGACACTTAGTAGCAGCCTACTGAAACTGCTCTCTATATTCTAAATATCGTCAGCACCTGTGTGAACTCTCTGTGCACAACTAATCAAGTAGTTCTCAACCTCTAAAAGAGGTCAATAGATTGATTTTGATACCAAGCTTGGATCGAGGAGGCCGCCACCAAAAATAGTGCAATAGGCTGTAAATACTGTAAATATACAGTAATCAGAATTCTACCGTATATGTTGTAAATTACTTTAGTGAAACTACAGTACTACATTGTATTGTGGCAATACACTTTACAAAAGTATAGAAATGGTTGTGTCATTGTCATTGCCGAACGTACAAACAATTGATGCCACAGTATGACGGCTCAGGTTTGGCTGAACCCTTTGGCCAGCCTCTCTCATGGAGAGGTCATGATTGACTACGTGATCAATGACTGTTGCCCTAATTTCATTAGAGCATCTTACATGAATGCCACACAGGGGCCCCTCTATTTCTACTATGGCCTCTTCCTTGTCCTCGTCCTAGTTCTTGCTGAGGTACACACTGGCCCACACTGGTGGCAGGGGGAGACTGTTCACTGCAGAACAGATTTGACCTTTTTACTGTATATTGAAACCTGTCATTTTGACTTCTTACAGTATCCAATCTAATGTGGAAAAATGACTGCAATAAATATTTCTGTCAGAATCTTTGCCATTTTGTACACAGTAGAACAAATGTAAAATCAATGGTGTTGACAGGTCCTTGTTTAGAATATATTTACAGTATTTAGCAATACAAAAACAGAACTACAATATTTTATGTATACAAATTATCAGATTTCAAATACTTTCTGACAGTATATTGTCAAGAGTGCTCAGTACAAAACCCAAATTGTAGTATGTTGTCAGTGGTAAAATAGTCAATGCTGTGAGGGTGTTGCACAAAAGTTGAAGTGATGGATTCAGAGGTTGATTTTGATAGCTGTAGTTTGAATTTTGTTATCCATTGTTAAATAAATGAGAAAACATACATTTTCAATTGAGCACAAATTGTAGGTTTTTATGGAAATGTTTGGTTTTGATGGGTGTGTGATAAGTTTTGAGAAGGTGGTGTCATTCTGCAAACATCAAATAGTGTTTTGGTTATTTCATCTTCTGTTATGGGCTGTGTGTGAGCTGTTTTGAAAAAGTAAACAGTGATTGGAAAAATGTGCCAAAGCAATCGAGAAAAACTGTAAAGACAAGGCAACCCAAACATACAAGAACAATAAAACACTCCTGTAGAAACAAGTAAGACGTGACACAAACATGGACCTTTTTCACACATTCAGCATATCAGTAGACTATGTGAACTAAACTGTGGATACTTTTGCAGAGTCCCCCCTCTGCATTTGAAAAGTCTTTTGTGAACCATTTTAAGCTGGTAGAAGAATATATATCTAAAATGCACACTATCAGCAGGGTATAGTGAAGGCCTACAGTGAATTTAAAATCCTTTTACATACCAGGTATTCTCCTTCACCAAATCTAACATAACAGAATGACATTGTACAGCTTTGCGAATACATAACGACGTTGCAAGCCAAGTGCTCTGATGTGAGAGATCTTGCTGTCTGAAAAACGCCCAGACAATGTGGTTGTGCCACACCTGTCATCCGTAAACAATTACAACACTGATATCTCCTCTGAAACTGCTCGAATACCAGTAAATACAATAAGCCAGTATTTTCCAAATTACTGTTTGATCAGATTTGCAGTAGACCTGCTGAAGATGTTGTAATTTCTGTGTGTACAACTTCAAATGTACATAGGTAATACAGTCATAAAGACACAAAAGTTTGGTGAGATAGTTGTTTAAATGCAGATTACCTAAGTCATTTGTATCAAAAACTGAGAGAATTATGTTAATCAGACTGGCATTTTCTGAAAATCTGTGCACTCATTTCTGAAATCAGAGTCATGCTAAGGGACCATTTATGCACATAAGCATGTTTCTTAATTTAAATGAAGTAATAGCAGTTAATGCAGACACACATACACAGAAATAATACAGTACATATGTGACGGGTGGGAGTGGGATAAGTGAGTCACCTGTTTCTGTTTCACGTGACAAAGCCTAGGAGTCACCCGACACTCACTTCATGTGGCCAGAAGAAACGCAGGTAAAATAGCACACCGCGAGTTAATTCTGTTGTTTGAATTAGGAGCGCGGCAAACGCAGTGGTGAGAGCACTGTTGGAATGGGAATTCTGCCGGTGGTGATTTTAACGTGAAGCGGGTAAGGAGAAGCTTTCTTTTAAAGAGGTTATGCATAGCTCAATTAACATGTAGCCTATGCTTACCGGTGTTTGTGTTTTAAATGGGATTTTATGACGGTAAATGTGATGTGTATTACACATTGTAAATTGTGGGATGTAAATGGGAAATGTATGTACTGCTCTGTATTGAATATGCACTTATTGTCTTTGTAGTGCACCGTGCTTAAAATACTTTGTTCTGGTCTACATTCTATGCAACAGCACAGACGTACAGGTACTAATTGAATGAATTCTTAAACGATTAACATGTAAATCAAGTACGTTTGATGGGCATGTGGCTAATGTGGTGTTTATTACTTGCAGGAGTCATTTGTAGCCACTGTTTTTCCCTACCTTAGATTTAGATCGAATACGAAATTAGTGGGGTGGAACATTTACACCACATTTGCTGTTCCAAGCTCAAGGCTTGCATTGGCGGTTATGTTCTGCTACAACGTGTGCCTTTTGACTCTGTGTGTGTGTGTGTGAAACCACCTCCAAGTTGTGTTTGGTTATTTATTTATTTATTTATGTATTTATTTGTTGTGTTTGGCTGAGCCTACTCTTTCTTTTCATTCCGTTGCAGTGAGGGTGCTCTCTTTTGGTGGGATTAATTATGATTTGATGGCTCTGTGACTATTGAGACATTCGTGTCCTTTCTTTATCCTGTTAAGTTTGTAGCAGCCATAGTAGCCTAACCACAGCTCTGGCTTGGTATTAGTGGCTTGTGTAAGCACTTTATGAGAATTGTGCAATATTGTATCACTATTTATATGCAAGCTATTTATTGCCACACTGAACTTAAGTATGTATTGATAAGCATCTATTTATATATCAGAAAATAAAGTGCATTATTTTCATATGCCGCCTGCTTTCCTCATTCATTTAATTGAATAACCCACAGTGGGGAATACCGGGTCCAAGACCCCCTTGTCCTAGCCACTTCTGATTCTTACCAAGCTTCAGTCTGGTCTAGGTTACACATATACTGTCTTTGTTCCTGTTTTTCAGTGTGTGATTATTTACATAACAAAAACGTAGGTTGCCGCCACTTCTCCATTTAACACACCACCGTGAGGAAAACAAACCTCCCCCTTTTGTGCGTTCACCTGCTTCCCTACAACCCAGGAGCGTACCTATTTAAAGTGATAGCATCCTTATGTGTAGGCCTAAGTGATCGCTAAGTTACTGTCTGATAAGTATTTCGATCAGTGGGATATGGTACACATATCATATGGCCAGACTATATTATCTCCAGCATTCATATGTAAGGTGCCTGAGAGCCTATAACTGACTCATTTTCCAGCACCTATGGTATGATAAGACACTCAATATTATGTGAACATCACATGTTTACAGATCACACCTCGATGTGATGCTGTGCAATGTTTTGTTTTTCCTGGGGATCTGTAGTGTCCTCAGTTTGCCCTCTTAAGTAAACAGCCTTTCTGACACAGTGCAAGTGATGACCCTGCAATAAACGTATCAGAGGGCCATTTGACACCACTCTAGGTTACTTTACTAAGGAGCTGATGAACCAAACACCCACTTTCAATTAATTTGTTATTTTGCGTAGTATTTTTTATTTCAGAGTCTGTTGGTTCACATATCATTAATAATTAAATATCATATGGACGACAACCATTTTGTTCAGTTCGGCTAAACAAAAATATTCTTACCAGTTGTGTGTTCTCAAAGTTCTCTTGAAAATCTGTTAACAAAGAAACAAGTCTCACTTTAGTAAAGTGAAAATGCACTGCTATTATAACTTGACACTAGACTTGACACGAAGCAAGGCGAATGTGATGAGACCGTGTAGAAAACGCAGCTAGCAATATTAGCTTGATTATTAGCTCAATGAAAACTAGGCTGAAAAGTGTGGCGAAAATCGCATGCCCTTAAATCAACCAAACAAGAAGAACTCCAGAAAAACCTGTTTGCTCCGTGACTACTGTAGGTGGTCTAACCATAGACTACATTACCCAGAGATCCCTTATCACCTTTCATTCATTATCTACCTTTCACTGACTCGGTATTGGCCGCAAACAAGGTCATAAAACTGGTGACGCGTTTTTGCCCTTTATCACCGCGGCAAACCCAAAACTCGTTCTCTCTCGTTTGGATTCGCTGCAGTGAAGTCCATCCATCTTATAGAGACACCCCTCCCTGCAGATGACCCTTCATCAGGACAAAGGACGACACGACGACTCATAGCTTATAGGACTTCTGATCAAAGTTCTAATCTATTTGAAATCGCTAGTTAAAACCCTGAGTATATCGATATAATACGCTGCAGCCCCGCAGTTTAATTGAATAGGAGAAGGCGACCGGATCCCTCCTCCCTGCTATTCAATTCGACGGAAAGAATTCTTCATCCCCTTCACGACTCACCCCGACCCTCACCAGGCCGTACCAGAATCCAGTCGACGGACTGATTAAGAAGGAAGAAACCCGGCATTTCCAGAAGCCTGCGTTCCACGCTGCTCCCAGGAAACCCGCAGAAACATCTTGGTCGCCACGCAAGAGCGATCGAAGTAAGGCTGATATCTGGGCAGAATTTAGTTTTACCTGTATGTTTTAATCTGTGTGATAAGTTTTGTTATTTGATTTCGTTTAAGATCTAAATGCAAACTGTAATTTCACAAGCTACCCGGTCTTTGACCGTTAATAATCTTGCTTAGTTCTTTTGCTAGTTAATTAGATAGGATTGTGCATGCACTATCTCTCTATCTCTTTCTCTCTCTCTCTAACTCCCTTTTGCATCACCACACGAACATATACACGCACACATTGCAATCTCCGTGTTGTCGAAGGTCTTAGTATTTGAATTAAGGCCCAGCCAGGATTTGTCCTTAAGGCAAAATCCTTTGTTCTAGGCATTCCATACTCGTGTACCTCCCCCCAACTAAAGTTGCGCCTAAGCAAACTAAAGTTTCCTGTCTCGGACCCGCAGCCGCATCCGGTGACTATCGTAACTCTAGTTGAAGCCGGAGACACGATTGACTTCGCGCACAGAGCATCTCTCACCTGTGCGCTTGCGCATAGCCTTCCTCTCATTTCCCCCATCTCTCCATTGAGCGCGCGACCGCGTTTACTCGCAACTGCGCATACCCACACACGCACCCGCTCACACACGCACGCATCCGCTCACACACACACACACACACACAGACAGAGACGAGGAAGCCAACGCACTCTCCTCAGCCTTGCTGAAACAGCGTACCTCGTTTCACAACTCCACTTTTTGCCTTGCTCGTTTTGTTACTGCAGTGTATTGTGATTATACCTGATTTTATATTACTGTTAATCACCGTTTATTACTTTTAATAAATTGTTTATATTATACTTAAACAATTGTCCTGCCTGTTATTGTTCCAATATTACACTGAATGCCATTTTCCGCCAATCAAGTACTTCAAATGCCTTCACTTTTCTAGTTGTTTCATAAAGTGTTATAGACTGTGTAGTGATATTGTAGTACTTTAGTATTGTGATACCATACATAGATTGTAGCATAGTGATACAACTAGAACTTTCCATTGTTTAGTAATTTAATTATAAAATATTAAATACTAAATTTAATGATTATTACATTTTATGAGACTGATTTAATTAACTTAATGTAATAACCCCGGTTTCACCTACACCACACCAGATGTATCAGCTATCTGTATAGTTCTGAAAGAGCTTATCTTTCAAATGCATCTCTGGTCATGCAGTTTTTTTGGTCAGGTAGAATCAAATAGTATCTCTGTTGGTCAAGTTAATTTGCTTACTTACATGGAGGTTGCACGCTGTTCCCGTTCTTATCTGGCAACCCAGGGTGTCAAAATGGTACTGCAGAAATGGGCAGTGGGCAGAATCACAGAGGCCGAAACACAAACAGACATTCCACTCCGTTGTTTTTACATGTTGAATGAATAACAAAAACAAAAAATCATAATTTGAAACGTTAATTCATCGTTGTTTTTTTGTGGTGAAAAATTAAATAATGCAATTACTTTTGACATCATTCAGAAGTAAAAGGGGTGCAAGATATTGTGGAGGAACCAGAGTCAAGGACCAATCATCTTGAGATCATTGAGATCGATGATTCAGAACATGAAGTCCCAGGTAAAGTAGGTAAATATGCAGTCCTTTCACTTAAGGATGTTGAGAGCCATAAACATACAAGGTTCTGGAAGTCTTCTAAGATGAAAGATTATGTGAAATGCCAGATAAACAAAATAAATATCATGATATGGAATGTATGATATAGGAATACACAAAATGCAAAATGCAAAAAGTGGTTGGGACATGTCCCAAGCATCTAGATGTAAATGACGCCTCACATATACCTACATTCTGGAGAATATATTTGGACTAGAATGTAAAATGTCCAAACAAGCATAATAAACCATAGGCTACATATTCAATTTAATGATCTAAATTCGTTTAAGGGAATACATTTACAACTTTGGAGGTAGGTATTGAAGCGAAAACTGTTGCTTGCAAATGCCAGCGTGCCACAGTTCAGGTCACTTGCGCGTCACCCATGGTCAGACTGTCAACACCGAGTTCTACTGTAAACTGTGGCGGTGCGTCAATACAGGGCGCTAGGGCGCCGCCCCTCTTAACATTTTGAGATGAAAAAATAAAAAAGACATGTCAAAAATCATTACATAAACATTCAGCAGCAGACCACTGATAGCACCCGGAGCTTCTCGTCAAACCTGTAGGCTATGCTAAGCAGAGTTGGTTAGCTGGTTGTTCAGTTAGTAATGCTTTTTTTTGGTTCCCCTGTCTTGTTGTTCCAAAGTCCTGGGTCTGAAACACTCTGGATTACAACGGGAATAAGGGATCTAAAGCACTTTACTGAAAAATGTAAAAGCATGAATCTGGCCTTAGCCATCTAAATCACAGACTGAAGCTAAACCTCTTTGGAAGACTGAGTATTGCAGAGCAGTTGGACGAAGGGTACCGAATTGGCATTCGAAAACATGTAGTATCATCCAGTGTTTCTGAATCTATTCTGCTCTAAACCTCTAGTATAATCCAGTGTTTCTGAATCTATTCAGCTTTAAACCACTGGTATCATCCAGTCTTTATCACTCTATTCTGCTCTAAACCCTGTGTTTTTTTTTATCTACTCTGTTTTAAACTTATTGTACACAATGTTTCTGAATCTAGTCTACTCTAAACCTCTACTACCCAATGTTTAAACCTCTGGAACCCAACCCAATGTTTCTTAAACCGTTCTGCTCTAAACCTCTCATGCCCAATTTTACAGTTTTTTCAGAGTTGTTAATGGACAGTGTTGAGCACTGTGGTTTCATGAAATAAATCTTAGTTTTTTTATATATATATTCTACTCAAAACCGCTCTTGTGTGTTTTTTTTCTCATTGTGGAGTGCTATTTAAAGCGCGCTGCCCAACTGCCCTCGTTGGTCATGGGGGAACGCCCAGTCCAGTGAGGAACAAAGTGGACGAAATGAATGTTGTAACCCTCGTGGAACAAGCTCTTCTAGACGCAAATTAGGACCTGGAGTTATAGCCTCTGTTTTTTTTTTTGCAAGGATCATTTTTTTCTCCCTTTTTTCACTTCATGTCACAATGACAACGTGAATTATAGCTAGCCTACTCTCGGTCGCTTGTGGTTAGTGCTGACCTGAGAAAACAATTCGACAGAACAACAAGCAACAAGCACTGCAAACAGGCTTCATGCAGCAGTAACTGCGCCGTGAGAATAGGCGAGGATACTGCGCAATCAAACATAATTGGTTTGAGTGGGTTTAATTAGTGGGTATGGCAATCAACTCATTCTTTAGCAGCAAATCACAATGATTCGACCATACCTTTTTTTCTTTCACACCTCACATCTTTCGGAGGGAACATAGTGCATGCACCATTGCATTGTCATACACCACGTTCATTTAAAAGAAGTATACCAAAAAGCTGTTCTAGATGCATTTTATTTATTTGTATTATTTATTTAATCTAAATCCACCCAAGGCGTGCTGAACGCCGACCTCAACCTGGCCGCGGGCAAACTAGGTCCTCTTAACTTAACTGTCTTCTGTGAACTATTATGCTCGCATTGATGAATATAAACGAATTACATTGCAATATCATCCTAAAACTTCTATGATACTCGTAGCTAATACATGGTGCTTCATTGATTGATTGATTGATTGATTCATAAGCTACTCTTGCCGTCCCGGACAAGCAAAGGGAGTCTTGATTCGAATAAACTACTATTAACTGAATTGATTTACTGATATTAACAAACGTAACATACAAAAAGCAAACAATACAGATAATGTGTTCCTAAACACAGCTTCAAAGTGTTGTGCTGACTTGTTCATTTCCACGAAGATTCAGGGGTTCCCCGATAACGGAGTATCTTACAAAGACTTAAGGCCATGTTCTACACGAATGTAAAAGCAAAAGTGAAACTGAATCGAAGCAAGTGCCTTATATATAAGAGTGAGGGATACACAGAGAGGAACTGCACAGTCTGCACACAGACTTCTTGGACGGGTCTTGAACAATCGCTGGTGAGTTGCGCTGATATATTTTAATCTCATGATGAGATCTGTGTTTAGTAGCCTAACCACCTCCATTTCTCAGTTGCAGTTGTAGTAGGTCTTTTAGTTTGGTGTGGTTGTTGTATTGTAGCCTAATTGTTCTTCTTGCTGCATTATTACATTGTTGAGCGGTATATAACTGACGTGACACTGATTTGACAAATGGAAACATTTGGCGGGGTAAGCGAAGAGGCGTCACAGATAGCAATTGTCTTTGGGCTGAATCCGCACGAAAGCTTTTAGATTCGTCTGTAGCTCACACACGGTTTCTGAGTATGGGCCAGATCCGTTCCAGATAGAGGTTTCAGCTGAAACATCCCAAGAGTGCGGTATTTCTGTTGGCTTACAGATTCAGCCCAAATCCGATAACCACATACAAAAATTAAGACTGAAGTATTTCTGTCTACATTGTCCTACAAATTGAGCTATTGGGAACATAATGTTAATATTTGGCCAGCATAGTAAATGATTTAAAATGCCTTTGATGAAGCCGTCAGAGCTGGCTGATATCTGGTAAGCGGATTCGTGCCGCATTTGGAACGCGGAGGACTGAGCCCTATGAGCTGAAACACACCAAACGCGTTTCTAAAAACGTATACGCTTCAAAATCGCCTTGGCAAAGTGCGGCGGGCAAAACAGCTGCAGGGGCAACAGGCTGTTTTTCCCGGCGCCTTACGAAGCGGAGCTGCGTGCGCAACCTGCCTTGGCCGAGTGTGACATTGATGAGCGGTGTGCGCCTCCTTGCCTTGCGCTGAAAAATTGAGAATATTTCAACTTTTAAGCGCACCTAAAAAACCCTAGAAAGACGCAAAAAAAGCCGCACACGCAAGGCGCGCCGTACCATAGGAAACAATGGTTTTGCTAGTGTCACGTTTTTAAAAACGCATTTGGTGTGTTTCGGCCCTAAGTTGAACTATTCAATGTCACACTCGGCCCAGGCAGGTTGCGCACGCAGCTCCGCTTCCTAGGCGCCGGGCAAAACAGCCTAGTGCCCCTGCGGCTGTTTTGCCCGCCGCACTTTGCCAAGATGTTTTTGAAGCGTCTGCCGTTTTAAAAACGCGTTTGGTGTGTTTCAGCCTTATGGCTGCAGATGCGTTATGCGATGTGCGTTTGGACAAAGGAACGGGTTCGGTTGGCAGATCCGTCCCTGTGTCTCATTGCCATCTACGTTTAAGAAAAATACCAGCTCACCCAGATTCCTCTGCGCTCAGTGATCATGGGGAACGCCCAGTCCCTGAGGAACAAAGTAGACGAAATGAATGTTGTTTCCCTCGGGAACATAGTGCATACATCATTACATTGTCATACAACACTATAACTTAAAAGAAGTCTACCAAAAAAGCTCTTCTAGACCCAAACTATAGGGCCCTTAGAGTTAAAGCCTCTGTTGTTTTGCAAGGAGAATTTTTCTCTCCCTTTTTTCACTTCATGTCAATGGCAAAGTATATTATAGCGAGCCTACTCTCAGTCGCTTGTGCTTAGTACATACCTGAGAAAAAAATTCGTAGCGCAAAACAGCCACTTCAAACAGGCTTCATGCAGCAATAACTGCTCCGTGAAAATATGCAAGGATACCTATATCGTCTTTGACGGTGACATTTTGCTTCACATCTTTCGGGGTGAACATGGTGTATACACCGTCCGTTGCATTGTCATACAGCCCTATCAT